>NC_140128.1:24990646-25000646 GCF_964035555.1 Netta rufina
GGGAGAACAGAAGCACACAGCTTATTGCTCCAGTAATTCTCCATTCTACTAAAATACACCTGTAATAAAATAGTGTACTGCTTGTATTATATAATTTACTTGTTTCGTGTTACCTTTAACTCTCTTGTGTATAAACTTTAAACCATAGAGTTGCACAGTGCAAAGGATTAAAAGATCTCAGGTGATACAAATAGTATTTTAAAAAAGAAACCTGTACTACTGTATTTTACAGTAGTCTGGAGCATAAAGAAAGGCTGTTTTGTGTGTTTTTAAGCACACTATGTTGTACGTGTGAAAGTTGTTTACAGTGTGTGCATCTTCATAAGCCATAGTTTTTGGAGAGGACTTCTTGTTTGTTTCTGAAGAATCAGAAATGAAAAAAATAGATCTGTGGGCAAAGGAATATGGAGCAGAATTATCACTGAGCAGGAATGTTTACATTCCTCCTTGCAAGTTAGGCAACAAAATCTGTTGAAAGCAGAAGATAAATCTTTATATAAAGACATCAGTCCTAATGATGGGAAAGTTTTCCACCAATTGGCGTATTCTAGGAAAGAAGCTTGCTGCTATAGAACTGATAGAGTAACTAACAATATAAGAACTAATAGTGACTTTAGTATGGTTGTTAAAATAAATGTGGAGCATGGACATAAACTGTGCCCCAATACGTTAAGTGTAGTGGGAAATACCCTTGTACAACTAGTTTTCTTCAATTCCAGAAGTCAGACTTCTTGATTTAATACTTTTTTTCTTTTCCAGTAACTTTGGCCTTAGAGTGGAGATGAATGTGTTATCACACAGAATTCCCTATTTATGAAGTATAATACTGTTGCAATCAAAAATATTGTTGAATTGTCTACAGTTTTCTGGCATCAAATAGTGATAGTGTTTCGAATTGACTTCTACTACTTACTGATCTTTTAAGTACATTGAAGACAATTATACTACAGTAATCACCATTCTGCTGTGGTGATGAAGCACATTCTTAAAGAAAGGTACATGGTTTCTGGATTTGAACTAAATGTATCCTTTCAGGGGTTTGGGGTAGTGGTTTCTTTTGTTCTGTTGTTTTTTACTATTTCAGTGTTAGCAGGGGAGCTTTGTGTGCCAGTTTTCAGTCTGCGACAGGCTTCAATTTCTATTGCAATGGTGAAGAATTTGAAGAATGTGCTCTCTCTCTGTCTATGCTTTGACTTAACCAAGTTCAAAACCTATTATTCAACCAAGCACTGTAATAATTCTTCTGCCTATTACCTTATTAAATCTATCAGATTATTCTATCAATGTATGGAAGATTAACTCCAAACAAAACTGTGGGGCCAGGGGAAGAGGGTGCCTTATACAAGCATAATGAAACCTTATAAACCTAGATCATTGATTGCAGTTATCTCTGTAATCCTAAAAAGAAAAGTAAAAATGATGATGTCTTTAAAATAGGTAATTTCTATACTTACAGATTTGGAATCTTTTTAAGACGTTAAATTCCAGGTGGTAAATTGCAGGGTGCAAGGCAGCATTCTAGATGGGTTCCAATAAGTGTTAAGTAAAGGGGGATAATCAGTTCCCTCCATCTACTGGCTCTGCTCCTGTTAATAAAACCCAGGTTGCTGTTGGCCTTCTCCACTGCCAGAATACAGTGATGGTTCACATTCAGGTTGTTGCCCAGCCAGGGCCCCCTGGTCCTTTTCTGCAGAATGCACAGTCAGTCCCGGACTGCATTATATTCAGGGTGTTCCTCCTTCCCAGGTGCAGGACTCTGCCTTTGTTAAATTTTAAATAGATTTCTGCAGGGCCATTCCTCTAGCTTGCCTAAGACCCTTGCTCCCCAGTTTGGTGTCATCTGCAAACTTGAAATAAGAATGCTCTTTTTTTGTATTCTCCAGATAAAGATGTTAAACAGGGATAAAAATTAATAATTGCAATGTGGAACATAAAGAGGAAAGTGCAAAAACTTGTACATTTTTTAATCTTACCTTTTCTGCGCTGCATTTATTTATACTTCTATACTACAATGAAATACAATCGTAAGCTAAATCTGTATGACCACCAGCTGTGGAATATTAACATGACAGTAACATGTAAATGAAGTCAGAATATCCTCCCACCTTACAATACTTCATTTTAGCTGTTGAATAATAAACAACACAAGTTTGAAAGAGAAGCCAATATTATCAGGATTTCTACACTCATCTTTTGGTGAAATGTTTATTTAAAAAAAAAGCAATAAGATGTAATTTGTGCTCAAGTTCTAGGGCTCCCAGTACAAGAGAGACCTAGACATACTGAAACGAGTCCAATGAGGGTTACCAAGATCATGAAAGGACTGAAGCATGTCTCCTGTGAGGAGAGGCTGAGAGAGCCTGCTCACACTGGAGAAGAGGAGGCTTGGGCGGTCTTATCAGTGTGTCTAAATACGTGAAGGGAGGGTGCAAAGAGGACTGAGCCAGGCTCTTTTCAGTGGTGCCCAGTGCCGGGAGGCAATGGGCACGAACTGGAAACACAGAAGGGTCCACCTGAACATCAGGAAGCACTTTACTGTGCAGGTGATGGAGCACTGGTACAAGTAGCCCAGAGTTTGTGGAGTCTCCCTCCTTGTAGATCTTCAGAAGCTGCCTGGACATGGTACTGGGCAACCTGCTGTAGTTGTCCCTGCTTGATCAGGGGGCTGGACCAGCTGACCTCTAGAGGCTTCTGCCAATCTCAATCATTCTGTGAAGCTGAGCAGAGCAGTGCTAGTAATCATTGCTTCACTTGAAATACATCCACAGTCTACTTGCCAAGTGAAGGCAGAGAAATGGAAGGCAAGAATTAGAAAACTTGTAAAACAAGCACTCTTCAGCATTACAAATTGCATGATGCAACTATAATTATTAGATTTTAGACAGTAAGTATAATAAAAATAATTTAAAATTCTGATTTCAAATTTGTCTAGTATGTTTATTACAGCATACCTAACATAAATAATCTATGTGCTTTGTGAATACTACATAAACGTAAGCTCCTTGTATGTCAACAATCCTTAGCATAGATAAAATACATCTCAAAGTTGTATTACCTCTGTTAGAAAATGCTTCATACTTAGCTTTTAGAAGTTATTTTCAGCTCTGCAGAAGCTCTTACACAAGAATATCAAATTACTTAAATCCCCAGGAACTAAAATATATATTTGAATAACTCTTATGTCATATTTTTCCTTATTACAAAACGTTTACCACCTGATACATATACAGTGGGAATATGATTCATCTTTTAGAAGTGTATTACCACTGACTAATTATCAGAATGCAGAATCCATAGAGGTAAAGATTTGTTTTCAGGCTGGTAGCCTGGAATTATGCTAAAACACAGCAACTGTGAGAGAATTTAGTATGTGCCTATCAAACCTAGAAACAAAACACCGCCAAACAGTAGTCTTTTAGGCTGTGAAAATGCTAAATATAAATATAATATTATAATAAATAGAATTACTGTTTTTAAAAACAATGTTGGATACAACAATACCTTCACTCTTTGTCTAGTGAATATATGAAAAACTTAAATTGTGTAGGGTGGCCTCCTCTAGTAAAAATGCACAGTGCGTATTGACAAGGTGCTGGTGTACTTTTTGGTGTGGTTTTTCATGTTGATGAAACTTTGTTCCAGCCAATTAGTATAAGGAAAGGAGTTTTTTTCTTAAGTCAAGGGTATTTTGCTGGATAACTTCTGTCAGTCAATAAAATGCAAACTTAATGAACCACAGTTAGTTGATTTCACTGTTGCAAAAAAGATACAGTTGCATAAATTACAGTTTCCTTACGTTTTTGTGCACATTATTAAACACAGATTCTTGAGAAAGTGTCAGTTTTAGTAGTGAATAATGATAGTATTTCTAAACAAGCATTGGAAGTTACTTGCATTTTTTTCATTTCTCCATCTCCCTATCATACTGATAAGACAGAATATTTTTACAGAGGCAGGAAATATACCAGATGTTTAAGCTATGTTCCCAGAAGTAGAGGTTCCCTGTTTGGGGGGAAAAATAAAAAATGAAAAACAAAATTTTATTTTTTAGGTATCTCACTATTCTTTCTTTTAGAAGCCTTGGTAAGAATGGAAAGCCAGTGAGGTAGAGACAATTTTAAAAACATATTAGTTGCCCTAGTGAAAATGAATTTAGCATTCTCAAAACAGAAACAAATGAGACTATCCTGCTTGCATTTACAGAGTAGATTCTGCCCCAGAAATTAGAATATGGTCCTGTTTTGTTTTTTTATTCTCATTTTAGGAATGGGGAATTATTTTTCTTTCAGTGTTAACAAGCTCCTTTTTTAATTTGCCATATAATAGCCTGGTGATGTAGGGATACGGTTAGAGAACAGGTCTCATATGCAGGTATTCAAAGCAAACTTCTCTTGCAGATGAAAATTGGCAACTGAATTAAAACTTCCTCTGAAGAAGATGGGGAGTGCTTCTGGAATCCCAGTGCTGGATGCATGCAAGCAGTTTATTTTCTCATCCCATTAACTCTTAGATGAAAAAAGCACAGCGGAACAGAAGCAAGAGACTGAAGCTACAATAAAAAAGAATAGTTTTCATTTGACTACTTTTTACTATATACTTTCGGCATGAATACTGATATCTTTAGTGAATCTCTGGTCTTTTTTTTCTTGTTATATGAGAGAAATTATTTCAGATAATGCTTTTATTTCCACTTATTCTGGACAGCATGCACTACTGAAGTGAAGTGAATGGTGCTGACATGATTGGGTTTCTAACCACTACACACCCCTTTCTTGATGATCTTGAAATACTGGCTTATTCACTAGGCTTGCTTGAGTTGTGGTCCAAATACTATTCCCAGTTTACAAATGAAACAGTTGGACCATAAACAGGTTAATTTACTTGGCCACAGTCTTACAGAGAGCTTGTGTCAAAGCAAAGACGAGGATTCAATCTTAACACTTGACAGGCATGGATTTATGAGAGCTAGACACTTCTGAATCCACATGTGCTTTTTTCCTGCTTCCTCTTTAAACTAGAAGGGGAAAAATGGATGAACACAGCATGAAGAACGATTTTTCTTTTTAACTTCTATAAGTCTGTTGTCCACTTTTCCTGAAGAAATTCAGTAGCTTTTCTATAACACTGAGCAAGTCTCAGTTTTCCCATTTCTGTATAAATGCCTGATGAATGCAGCCTCAGTAGTGCACTGATAAATCGGTGCTAGAGAGAATTTTTCTTGAGACAGTATTGCTGAGAAAAGCTATTTGCCTTCAAATTCTAAAAGTTGCTTTTCTTTGGACTTGTTTGTTTTGAACTTCTCTTTCTAGAATATATTAGAGAAAGCCTGCATCCTGAGTAGATAGAAAACATGCTTTGTGTTAAACACTGTCTACAGGTGAGCTACCTGACCAGTGTCATCTCAGATGTTAGATCATGGCCATCTGCTACAGTAAGTCATTTTTATTTATAGAAGTGAATATCCTCAAACTCATGTGAGGTAGACATCCTTTAGTGTGAGATGCATACCTTCAAGATCCGATGCACTAACATCTGGGTAAATATTTCTGCTTCAGCATAACTTAACAACAGCATTGGTAATGGGGCGTGCTGTCTTCTCTAAAAATGGATTTTACTGCAAATAACCCAATTTAAACTTCTCTTCAAATCTTCCCCCTCACATGTAGGTAGCACAATGCTAAAGCACAAGGATTGTGTGAAAGATGTCTAGAACATCTTTCCACAAATTTTGCCCTGAAGAACCACAGTATCCATACCCAGTGTACTGGGGGAGCTCAAAACACATTATATGACTTAACTTTGCTGTACTTCAGAACAGCTCTGCTTGGGTAAAAAGGATAAAAGCTAAAACGGATGCTGCATGCAGTGCCTGAAGGGTGCTACTGAGACATCTCAATTAAAGAGCTGATTATGCAACAAAATGCAGGAAGTCATCTGAAAGGGAGATCCAAACACTTGACATCCTCAGAACTGTCTTAAGCAGCCAATGTAAAACAGTGAAGAAAACAATGAAAAGCAATTGAAAAAGCACTGAAAAACAATTTGCTGAGGGCTGCGATTGTTTTCTTTTTCCAATGCAGTTAAAATACCTTCTCTCCCCTCTGCCCCTCTTTATTTTATTCCCCTTTCCCTAAAAGATGATATAGACTTCAGGCAATAAACTACCTGAGTTTACTCACTTCTTTGACTAAGGAGACTGGAACCCGCTATTTGCAAATCACTAGAAAATAAGCAGTTCAACAAAATACAATGCTGCCACATTAAATCTGTTCTTATTTTTAAATGAATAACTAAACTTTAAATAGTCAAGGCCATGCAGAAATGTATTTAGAAACCTCAGCCAGGAGGGGAAAACATGTACAGACCCCACTCAGTCACATTGCTTCATGGTTTTAGTGCAATCAGCACTGTGCTGTTTGACATCGTTGAGACTGTCAGAGAAAAGTTGTGAGTATGCTTTGCAGTATGCTCCAGACTCCTCCTGGATTAAACCACAGCTGTACAAGATTGGCATTGATTGACTGAAGGGAGTTCACTGGAGAATTCACTAGGATGGTGAAGGGGCTGGAGCGCTTTCCCAATGAGGAGAGGCTGAAGGGACAGGGGGTTCTCAGCTGGGAGAAGAGATGGTTGGTTTCAGGGGGCTGAACAGCAGCCTGGCTGGTGCCTGTGGGGAAGTCATCAAGAAGATGGATCCAGGCTGCTGACAGCTGCACATGGCAGTAGTTTGAGAAACAACAGGTACAGATTGAAATGAGAGATGCTTACAACTGAAAACCTTAAGTAACTTGTTGTCTCTTAATGTTACCTATTCTGCTTTTTGTTTTCCTAAAGTAGGTGCTCATTACTTAAAAAGTGAATTTTGGAACAGAAGATTTCAAAGACCAGAGTTTTCTTGTATAGTTAACTCTTGAACTTGTTTTAGTAATCCTTAAAATTATGATGTTAAAATAAATAGTGCTATTATCCAAAGTTTATTGGGATATGTATGACTAAAGAAAGAAATGTCATCTAGGTGTGATTATGTAAGTAAAGTCCTACGAAAGATTGAAATTGAATGTAGTAACTGTAATTATCTAAAAGAAAGTCTATTACTGTATGATAAAACTGTCAAAATAATGATTGGGGGCTCCTACAAATCAAGCAGAAAATCAATAAAGCTAATCCTACGTCATAGCTTGAGAATTTAGAAAATGTATTTTGACCTTAATTCACGATGGAGCCATTCAAAACATATTTAATGAATGGGCTATAGTACTTCTTCTTAATTAAAAATTAAAACTATTCCTCACTAGTTTTCCCCAGTGAAACACGGATACATTTCAAGTCTATGTAACATGCATGGCTTTTTACTGATTGCTTACTCTTTTCAAGAATACGTTAGTTGACTTTGATATATTATTCATGTACATTAAACTTGTGATACCTCTCCCAAAAAATTCTTTGTGGCTCAACAACCCTATGTGGAGTGGTGAAAGAAGAAAAAAAAAAAAAAGTCATTAAAAAGTCATTTTTCCACTGTGATTTACTACTACTACATTCTGTATGGGAGCTTATCCTTCATTTATCCTACTGTATATGAATGCCTTCCAGTAGTGTGTTAAGCTGTGTGACCACATATCTGTCACGTGTTCTCTCCTTTTCTCCCAAGGAGAAGCACATGCAGTGAAGGTTTTGGTGCTTTTTGCTTTAATACATATATACAAATGTTCTGTATTTGTAAGAGAGGACAAAGTGAAAGAAATATGCGTTTCATAAGGAGAAAATAGTGGTGGGGGCCCTGTTTTCATTGTGCAGTCTCAGACTATGCACAAGAGTCTCCGTTTCTTCCTTTTGTCATTCCCTTTTATGAAAGAATTTCACTCTTACAGTAAGAGTTCTGTTGTTCTGTTGCTAGACAAGTACAATTTTACATTGTTTGGCTAAAATGCCTTTCTTCTGCAGTCTTCCTGTTAAGGTAGGTGAGGAGAGTATTGCAGAATGTTGATGAATTTGTTCCTTTCAAACCACTCTTTCCTAGCTAATGTGTGTATCTAGCTTTTTATCTCAAATTCCTTGAAATCTTTTTTTTAATGTATGAGATAGGTTTTTAATTTGGCACCTGGTCTTCAAGTAGGTGCCAGAATAGATCTTTGGTAAAATGGTAGTTTTTACCATCATGCAATTACAGCATTACTAGTCTAATTAATGTTTTTTGGCAGCATCACATTATGTATTAATGTGATAATTATCATACCAGATCAATTAGTGATCTTTTAATCAAAAATTGTTTGATTGGGATAACGGTTTTTACAGCAATGAATGCAGCCCTAGTCAGTAGGTTTTGCAAAACTTCACTGAGAACATATTTCTCCCTGCTGTGCCCCTGCAATTGCAATCTAGATAAAGTGTTGCCTCTGTCTGTCATGCTGCAAGATGGGAGAACAATAAAGATACTTAAGATATGTCAACCTTCAGAAGAGAACAAAACAGCTATGCATTGCTTCATAGTCTTGGATCCTGGGCTTGACAATAGGTAGTACTGGGTATGTTGGCAAGCTCTACCCCCAACTTCTACCAAATAAAAATACAATAATTTTCTACAGTAGACACGAACAAGATAACCATTACCCACTTGTGTGTCTTCCAAACAAGTTCTTAAAGCAAATGCTGGCTTTGGTTCTGTATCATTTCCAAAATGATGATTCGAGAATTGCTACTCTTACAGTTTGCTTTTCTTTTTAATTTGAATACTCACAGTTCTAAATATCCAGCATTTTTAAAATCCTTTGATGTCCTCGGTAGTGATGTTTTGTAGCTACAGATCTCATAAACGTGTATCTTTGCACAGAAGAAAGGTTTTAGTGTATTATTCAGAGTTAATGTTCGTTGGTGTTCTGACTGAGCAGAAATGGTAAGCAGTCATCTTACTTCTGTGGTATTCTTTTTTTGTGGGTGTTTGTCTCATAAAATAAATGTTTTTTCTTTGCGCCAATGGTTCTTTTCTATCTTTGAACCCCTGGTGCTTCCAGTGGACATTTTTGAAATAGGATGACAGAACTGAATCTAATTGTTCCAGGTGAGTCTATATCCATAGGAGCTATCAGTTATAAGGAGCTTGGTGGTGTTCGCAAGTCCATTTCTTCTCATTTATCCTAATTACATCTAGTTGTTAGGAAATGCTCAGGCTTGTTTCAGCCAATTTAGAGACTAGTAGAACATACAACTAACTGACCTGTATCTTTCCCCATGCATGACTCGATGTTGTTGATTTTGGAATGTTTTGTATCTTTGACTCCATTCTAGTGTCTCTGAAGGCATAATCTCCAAATGCTGCCCCAAATTCTGCACTTTTTCAACAGTGGAATCCCATAATTACCTAATGACTGGGAATTGCAGTGTAAAGCTTTTTTTTCTTCTTCATTTTTCTTCTTCATTTTTTCTTCTTCTTTAGGAGGTGCAACTGGGTCTATAACATATTGTTTTCTATAGGAAAGTTAGGAAAAACTAAAAGTTCAAGTAATGGAAATAGCTTCTTAAAATATTATCAAATAAATATTTTGAATCCTAAGTAATACAGCTACTCCAAAAACTTTCTTCTTGACTGTCAACTTTATTGCCTGCCCCAAATCCCTTCTTGCTTTTGAAAATCAGATTTTCATCTGCTTTACTGAAGAACTTCCTTCTTTTTCCCTCCTTCAGGGCTGACTCTCCTTTTCCTTGGTGCTTTCTTTAGCCACTCCCACACTGTAGAGCTATATACTTGTATGTACTATCAAGGATTGCTTTATTTAGTTATTTTTATGTTTCTCTTCAGATGGGTAAAATAGTTAAACAAACACAAGGAAGAAGCACACATTTCATTTAGAAAATTCTTATTCTCAATGTGCTATTAAAACATGCATTCAGTTAGCCTTAATCTCATGCTTTATGTTTGTCTTTCTTTCACTAAATGAAATGAGGGCCCAGCACTGAAGTTGCATGTGCAAGGCAGTCACATACTTGATGTGAAACTTGCAGG
>NC_140128.1:25005646-25128146 GCF_964035555.1 Netta rufina
TAGATTTCTTTTAATGCCTTTTCTTTTAAAGGCTTAATAACCTTGTAGAACCAATGTGACATCAGGATAATATAAAATTCAGTATGCCAATTTATTATTACTCTGATATAAGAGAGAATAGAGTGTCTTGTAACTTCAAGTGTGAAACTGAACTTGACAGTCTCAGGAATCGAGCAAATTTATTTTGCACCTGTAGCTCTTTACTCAAAGTAGTGACCAGTTAAACATCTAAATAATGGGAATCTGTGGGGTGTTGCTGTTTTTTTGATCGGTCATAAAGTATCTTAATTTTTTTTACTATCAACTCAGAATAAAATCAGTAGCCCTTAACAACAGTGAGTTCAATTAAATCTTCCTCAGTTCTACCCTGTTATTCTACCATTTTACCAACCTTTCTATTGGCAAAGTGTCAATAGAAAGCAATAGAAGACTTGCATTAAAGACTTGCAGAGAAGTCTTTAATTTAAGATATATATATATATATATATATAAAAATTATATATATTTATTTTTTAGTGTTAATAAAGTGCCTTCTGGTTCACATTTTCATAGTTTTTATCCAGCATACAAAACACATTTTTAACAGTGTACAAAAGCTAAATTGAAGTGCTATTTATTTTTATTATTCACTTATGAAAATAATGTTTATTTCATATGAGATTAATATGATACAAATATGTACTATGGCATTATACATCTGGAAGTGTTTTGGCCTAGTGTATCATTCTCTTTAAAAATGCTTATGCCTGAACAAATTTTTGCTCCTGTCTTTAATCATGCCATTCTTTGCAAGTCTTGCAAAGCCTTTAAATTCATTTTGGTATTTATATTCATTAGCATTAAGGTGTAGTTTTCTAAACTACATATTTTATTGAAAATATTACTTTCAACTGGTTGTGATGCTTGTAGAC
Source organism: Netta rufina (assembly GCF_964035555.1). Classification (NCBI taxonomy): domain Eukaryota; kingdom Metazoa; phylum Chordata; class Aves; order Anseriformes; family Anatidae; genus Netta; species Netta rufina. Next base: position 25,006,558 of record NC_140128.1, read on the forward strand.
AACAGCATCTGGGGAGTGGACTAAACTCACTATCTCCTTTAGTTTCAGCACAGCCTCTACACACACACATTGACTAACACTACTGGCATTACTGCTGTGACCTGGAGGGTCACAGGTTCCAGGAGTCCTTTCACAGTATAACATGCATGTAACAGAGTGAAAAAACTTTGGCCCTGAGTTGGGGAAAATTAGGTGAGAAATAGGAAAAAGTAGGTTTTATCTTTATTTACAGGACTGAAGAACACACAGGTTAAAGTAATTTGCCTGAAGTCACACAGGAAATCTTTGGCAAAGCTGGGAACCTTACTAGTCTCAAGCCTGGTCTACACGTAATGATTTGATGGCATAAATATACCAGCAGCTGAACTCTATCAGCAGTTTTTCCCAGGAAGGAGGCAGCACATGCTTGCACAGCAACATTGTTTTTTTTTCTCTGCGAAATTGTAAAATGAAGTGTTTGATGTTTTTAGAAGGCATTCTTGTAGAATAAAGTCTTTCCACTCCTTTCAGGAATTAATTGGTATATGCAACCACCAAGATTAAGCATCTGTGGATAAAACAGAATGCCAGCTCTTCAAGGGACTGTATTCACATTTGAAAATAAACTAAAGGCAATTCCTGACTAATGTTATTTTTTCTTATTGTGGTAGTAGTGATTAAGAGACTGATAAATAGTCCTAAATTCACTTCTTTTGTCTTAGATTTATACACTTGAAAATACCACAGAAAACCTTTGACCAACTTTTAAATACAGACAAATAAATGTGTTGACATCAAACAAATAAATAAATTTGAAAGCTACTAAACTGGAATCACCAAGTCTATAAAGTAGATTGTTTTAAAGGCTTTTTTGAATTTTTCTGTCTTCTTTAATTTCTCCAAAGATAGGGAGGTTATTTTGAGTTATATTTTCTGTATATTAAGCAGTTTATTTAAGACCTATGTGATGCTTCTGAAGCATATAGTGTCCAGTGAAACTGAGTAAGTAAACAAGTGACTGCTAACACCTTGTGCTAAGAAAATGCTTTTGTGTTTTAAGAATTTTAGAGTTCATATATCTGAGTGGATATGTTGTGACAAATTTAAAGGTCTGTTGTTGCTGCTTGGATAACCTTAAAAATTATCAACATCATCAATGTTTTCCTTTATAAATGTATGCCTTTCTTCCTGCCTGCCAAGTGGATAACTGTGCTAACAGGTTTTTGTATGTTTTTATTCTTTTTTGTCACTAGCATCCAAAACTCTTATTAATAGTATGCTACGGGACCCTTCTCAGATTCCAGATGGAGTTCTAGCAAATCAAGTCTATCAGGTATTAATCACAGTTGTCTTTTTTTTTTCTTTTTTTTTCTTTTTTTCCTCTGGCAATGCTGTTATCTGCCTAGCAGAGTAAAAGATTTTAAACCTCATTTAATTACTGTCATCATAAACTATCACTGAGGTCAGGGTGCACCATAAATGGTAATGCAATATTTGTGAGGGGAGCATTTCACTTTTTAATAGCTCGCTTTTATAGTGAATAAAAGTATGCAGTTTTTGTTTTCTGTGATTATATCTGAATAGCATCTGATAGCCTTTTTGAAGAAAAGTAATTACTGTTTTTAAGATACTGTTCAACTGTAATGGTTTTGTAGTTGCCCGTCACTATACTAGTTCTCTTATTTGTCTGCAGTGTACTGTGAATGACTGTTGTTATGGACCACTGGTGGACTGCATCAAACAGTATCCTTTCCCATAAAATTTTAGGTGCACAATTGACGAGCTTAGACTGTGTGGAAGAGATGTGTCTAGCTTTAACCTGACATAAAGTTCTGCTTCACAAACCACATTTCATACTCCACTGTTTTACGTTCAATCAGCTAGAGGGTCGCTGCAGAGCTTTTGCTGACACTGCTTAACAAAAATCAGATGGACTACGGCAAGTTGTCGGTTTGGTGGCTGCACGTTCATATGCCTGATTGAACCTCTTTGGTTTTGATTAGTTGAAATGCATGTCTGGTTTTCTATTAAGAGTAGTTGACCCTGCTTTGAGCATTGGGGTTGGACTACATGATCTCTGGAGGTACCTTCAGTCTCAAGAATTCTGTGATTACATTAGTAAGTTGCATAGACAATGTTGAACATTATGGCATTGCTTTATTATCACAGAATCACAGAATTGTCTAGGTTGGAAGAGACCTCAAGATCATCAAGTCCAACCTCTGACCTAACAAGTCCTCCACTAAACCATATCACAAGTTCAACATCTAAACGTCTTTTAAAGACCTCCAGGGATGATGACTCCACCACTTCCATGGGCAGCCCATTCCAATGTCTCACAACCCTCTCAGTAAAGAAGTTCTTCCTAATATCCAACCTAACTAATTATGAATATGAATTTTAATTAGAATGTTTTCAAGTGCAGTTCAGGTTGTGATAGATTGACTGATTAGCACTTTTAAACTCATACCTAACCTTCCAATGTAGTTCTTTTATTTTTTTTATCTTAAAGAAAATTGGCTGGCTGTAGAAAAAAACACTGTGTAGCTTGTTTTTAGGAGATGGTTTGTGATTTTTTTTTTGATAGCTTTAAAATATTTAGAGATCCTCAGTATGCAGTAAGAATACTGGGGGAACTCCACAGATTACTTATTGTTCAAGACTAAGTATTCAAGACACATTGTTCAAGACTAAGAATTTTTTACTGATTTTGTTAGGAGTGGTTCTCATAACCCCAAACCTATTTTAATGAAGTCCTGAATGAGTAACTCTGTGGTTTCAATCTGTTATTGAAAGAACAGTTTCAAAATCATAGTCTTCTATCATTGTGCAGGCTAGCAAGGCAATTCCCTCCCAAACCCTAGAGAAACCTTGCGTAAATCTCTTCATCCAGTTTGGGTGAAGATCTGGATTTCACTGTACAGTGACAGGATAGGAGAGCTACAGTGATGTTTAGTTATGCATGTGAAACAATACTTCTTGTAGTTGTGATACATATGGTGGTTACCTCTTGAAAATATGTTCTCTCTGCTAAAATATTTGCATGGATTCTGCTGTTTCATTTAACAGCAGCAGGATAGAGTTCTAACTGTATTTGTTTTGTTTTTAATCTTGTTCTTAAGTATTCATTAAGACTCTCTTCAATGTTAAACATGACTCTCTTAAAGTAGATCAATGTAAAAAGTTGAACTTTTGAAAAGGTTGTTGATCATCAATTTTCATACCCAAAATTTGGTATTTTAGGATTAGTATTACTGTTGATGAACAATCTGACTAAAGTCTTCTGAAAGAGTTACGAACAGTTTTTAAGAATAACTTGACTGCAGTCTAAATGGTTTTCCCTATTGTCTCCAAATTCTGGTTCAAGATATGTTATTGAATATACAGTGACATCAATGAGAATAATCAGGAGATTTTCAATTCTATTTTGGTACAGAAAAGTTTAATACTTGGCTGTATGAATGCATTATCTGCAAGTATGTTGCTGAATTAGATGTTAATTTTGAGGTGCATAAAATAGTTAAAAATCAATTTAAAGTTAAGGTTTTAAAAGCATAATGTCTTCTGAAGGATTGCATATTGATTTTAAATATAACTATCTAATTGTATATGCATGGACTAAAGTATGAAGTCAACCTCTTCGTAAATGCCAAGAGGCTATTTTTCAGTAATAGTTCAGATGCTTACGGGAAACTAGGCTGCTAGATTGCATGAGTAGAAAATGGCTTGTGAGGTTATTTACAAGTTTTGCCCCATGGTCATTGCCATACATCAATAACAGGTATTATTATAGACTAAGTCTAAGTGTTTCTGCTTATGGTGCATTATAAATTCTGTTTGCAATATTTTTTCTTACATTTTTGGCATTCTTCATTTGCCCCCATTTTTGTGCTGTAACTGCTAGTACAGTTTAACATAATATATAGCTTCAATTGATGAAAATGTGAAATGATTCCTTGCAATTAGCTTTTTTTGCTGTTCAGCATAAAACATTCGTATAATATAGGTAACCAACTGTAATGGGAAGATGATCTGTAGTTTACATTTGCAGAAGTTATTCTAAATAAAATCAGGAATTTAATTGTTTTTAATGTAAGATCCTTTATTGTGATATTCCATGAGGTTCTTCTTAAAAGCTTCCAGAATAGAACTTTGACCTCTGGGAGGATACATTAAAATGTTTGATCTGATGAATTTTTTTTTCTTACATATTGCTAAGAATAGCACATCAGATCAACAGGCTGTCAGTGAAGTGAAAAGGACTTTGCTGTAAAATATTATTTCATTCTTCCCTAACATTAGTTCATGCTTCTGAAAAATCAATTAAAAGGGTGTTTTGTTACAATAAGATGTTTCAGATGGATTTAGTGCCTATCAATTTCAGAATATAAAGAAAAAAAAGTTTATTTCATTCTTTACTGAATTAGAGAATTGATACGTTAATCATTAAAGAATAACTTATAAGCTATTTAACCATGTTTTAAGCTCATGCTTTATTTTAATTTGGGGGACAGGGAGCAAAAATAGAAATATTGCCCTTATATATATATATATATATATATATATATAAGTATGGTATAATGGGTTTTAATTTTGTAAAATGTATTCTGATGCTATATACAGTAGGCTGATTTTCACAAAGTGCTAAATGCCTCTGCCCTGTAAGGAATTTCAAAAATAAGAGTTCACATCATTGATCACTCTGAAATGAAGGTGAAGGCCAGTAAGCTTTATAATGAATTATTTTACCAATTATATTTTTCTGAATTTGTTTCTTTTCCAATATAATCTTCTATTTCTTAACCTGAAGCTATCAGTGCTATTGGGCATGAGCATGAAGTCTTGCTGCGAGAAATGCTTTTGGAAAAAAATCTCTCTTTCATAGGTAAGAATCAGTGGTAGAGGCTAGCTAGAGGATCCTTAACTTTAAAGATTTCAGTGACTGTTTACTTAAGAAAAAAATAAGTCTCAACACTCTTTGTATTAGGTAGTAAAAGAAGAGTAAAAAATGATTGATGCTGTACATGTTATCTTTTATTGATTTAGAACTGAGCAGGAACTCAGTTACCTAATACCCTATATATACAGCACATGCACAGGCTTGCAATTAATATTTTATAGAATAAGTAGCTGAAAAAAAATGCTTTAATATCTGCTGCAGTATTACTTTTGGTGTCATGAGATATTAGCCATCATCTAGGCCTTATGAGACTTAGGAGGAAGCGTAAGAAATATTAGCTTCAAAATGCTTTCTATAAAGAACTGCTAGAAGATCCACTCACTTTGCTTTCTATGCAGTTTCTGATGAATTTTTACCCCCCCGCCTCCCAAACAATGAAAGTCTCTATATTGAAAGTTATTTTGAGGATTAATTGGTTAAAGTTATTTTCTTTCTCTTTTTTTTTCTTTTAGCATGTACTACATTTCTGGTGTATAAGTGCCATTAAAACAATCATTAGTATTTAAATGATCAGTTCTCCTATAGTGATAATAAACTTAGTATTGACTTTTTAAATACTGGATTCCTTATGTGATGAAATTATTAATAAAGTGAATTGCTGTCTTTTTACAGTTGAGTGTTATACAAAGTTTATATAATTAAAGAGTTTTACTGGTAAAACTAGTAAAATTGTTAGAGATCTTTAGGAGATCTCTCCACTAGATTCAGGGTAAGATTTTGGAAAACTTTTAACAAATTTAGAAATTAGAAAGAACATTAAGATTTTTGGGTTTGTCCACAGGATTAAAGAACAGAGTGTGCTCTTTTATTTTAGTTATTCCTATCTTTTTACATTTTTCTTCATTACATACAAACTTGCAAATGATACTATGAAAATGTGAGTTGTTTTTTTTTTTTTTTTAACTTGGCTGAAAGAGAAGAGATAATAGGATTAAATTGTAATTGGAGAGATGATATTGAGTTAAAATACTAAACAGTTCTATGAACAATAAGTATAAAACAAGCTGCCAGGGAAGGTTATGGAATCACCTTCAATGAAAAATTCAAGGCTAGACTTGACACTCATCCATCAAAGCTGGTAATGAAATCAGTCCTGTCACGATACAAGGGAATGGACTAGATGACTCACTAATGGATCCTCAACCGAACAATTATCATTTTTTTTGGCTTGTGCAAGCTTGTGTTTTACACAAATCAGATTTAAATTTTAATGATTCATGACCTTGGGTAAGCATCAATTTTACCTTTAGAAATAAGCTCTAAGAAATTTGTACTGTCAATTCAAAATATCTAGAATGGGTTAACTTGTCAACATACAGAGATATAAATAAGATGGATTAATTTATTGTTTACTTTTTATGCATAGTGAAGCATTGTTTACTCATGATTTAAGATGTGTTAACTGTTTTTATTGTATCCTTCAATTGAATGTGCCTCAGGTTCTGGGTTTGATTTTAAAAAAAAAAAAAAAAAAAAGCTTTTCCTTCTTATCTGCAAGATGAACTTTATTGTATTTACTGAAACTCTTGCAGTAAAATCTTTCCTTTCTCAAAAATTGCATCCAAAACTACTTGAAGAAAACCCCTGGAAAACAGAAGAGATGACTATTTCCTAAAGCTCAACAGATTCTGGCTTTGTCTGGCTTTCCATCTGAGTAAGATGGAGTTCTGGTGTTGGAGATGGCTTGTGACTTAGATTGCTGTACTGACAAAACTATTACTTTTTAACGCATGTATTAAAGAAACAATTCCTGCTGCCATTTTCCATGTTAGTGTAATACTGTAGTGTACTATTCTTCTAGAATAGCAATTTTTTTGTTACAGTTATGTTTACCTGGGCAATAGAGAGTACATTACAGAAGAAAAAAGCCTAGCAGCATTTAGTGTCAGGAAGAAAATTTGTTTCTAGAGGATGTAGTTTTCAAAGCATACAGATCAGAAGTAGCACCTTCAGATTCACCCAGAAATCGATTAGAAACTTAAACAAACCAGTGTTTTTTGTATTTTAGGAATGCATTGTTCACGAGAAGCACATCACTTCCTCTCTACATCAGAAACGCAGTTCTCAAGTCTTTTCTGTTTTGCTTGAGATTTACAGAATCAATGGAAGCATTCTCTCAGAACAGGCTAACAGCCTTCCCTTCTTCACTGGTTCACTTGCCTTGCTGAAATGCTAGGAATTTCTAGGTTATACGTAGGATCTATCTTCATCTTTTCATGTCTTTGCCTACCCCAGAATTTATTAGGAATGCTTTTAGCTATAATGGGAAGGTATATAACTGACCTTTCTAGAATCTTAACCTCCTTTTGCTCCCACTATGGTGTCCCTCAGTAGCCTGGATATAAATCATGAAATCTGTTTAGTGTTCTCTGCTATAGTCTTCAATGTGCAGCTACTGCCTATTGATGCACCAATAGAAGAATGTTTTGCTTCCTTGTTATATCCAGAGGCTAGTATAAGAACAACGATGAGTTAAATGGTTATGATTGAGTTACAGTAAATACAAACCTCCAGATCTGTTGGAAATCTAAACTAATGGACAACATGTGGACAAATTTAGGGCCTTTTCAACATAATTTTCAAATCTGAGGATGAAGAGATGTAGCTGCCGTTGGCTGGCTTTCAAGCAGTTTTTTAGTCATTCTCTTGATCCGTATAAGACCTAAAAGATATTTTAAGGTGTGCATAAGTCTACTATACCAATCTAAGGCTTCTATACTAATCTGAAGCATTCCTAGGCTAAAAAGTTTGAACGTCCTTTTGATGAGGTTTTGGCTTCAAGAATCTTTCTGGTGATTTTGGGGACCTTCTGTAATTCCTTTTTTCTTTTTATTTTTCCAAAGTTACAAAGCTTCATAATAATTGAAGAATCAGTAATATATAATTATTTTCATGTGTGTAATTGTCAAATATATAATAAAGGTGTTTTTAAATATATTTTTCACTATTTCTCATAGTGCAAAATGTTGGGAGAAACCGAGGCAAAACTTTCCAAAACAAATTTAAAGCAGAAAATATATTGTGTTAATCCATGTATTAAATGATTTCAAAAGTAATCAGACATCCTTGAAAAAAGAGTCTGCTAAAGAGTATAAAGGTAATGCTGATGCAAACTCCAGCTCAGACACTTGCCAAGTTGACCTATCAGCGGATGTAAAAACATTTCTGTTGGTTTCAATGTGGAGGGTTTTTTATGTTTGTTTAAGGTAAATATCCTTAAATTTGTGACATTAGCTTTTGTTAGATGTGATGGAAAAGTCTGAACATTCTGTTGCCATTTGTGTTCCCAAATAATGAGTTTCTTCTAGACTGCTTGTCTGGAAGAATGAAAGTCTTTTCCAGACTGCCTTAAACAGTTGAGAGCAGGTCACTGTTAAATAGGGCTGGATGAAACTGGGTTATGTTTTACTTTTATCAAGATTTAAAAATTCCTTAGAATATTCATTTGTTTTCATAATGTGATGTAAAAATCTCTTCATAGGTTCTGTTAAACTAGAACCTTGTCAATGTAAGCATATTTTATCCCAATACCTAACAATTTAATTTTGAAAGTAGCCAACAATCAAGTCTGGCTACAAATCCTAGAAAAGTTTAATAGCTGACCAGGTGATACAAAGAAATGTTGGATTCCAAAATCATGTATTTACAATGTAGTGTTCCTTCCTACTGTGAATAAATGCTCTCAAATTTCAAAAGAAATACCACAGCTATTAAAAAGAATAAACAGCTATTGCAGTTTGCATTTAAAGTGAATGTACAGCATTCCAGAATTACTGGTGTCCTGCTTGCAGTATTAGTTCACTGTATAAAAATACACCTCAGACTTTTATTTTTCAATAAGGAAGGGGAGAGAGGTTTGCTTTAGGCAATTTTAAAAAATTTTGATTTCTAAGAGTGTATGTTTTTCTTGTCATTAAAATGTTGCTTGGACTCAAACTGCTGACCTTTCAAGATATGCACAAAGTATTCTAAAACTGAGTTCTGAACATTGGCCGTGAAACTACTGTCCTAACCTGATAAATGGATTGGAAATAAGCTACCCAACAGTGAGAATGGACCATTAATTTTAATCAAAGGTGATGTAGAAAGGCGAATGGGATGCATGACAATGTCAACAGCCCAGTAGGTGTTAAGGGGCTACACAGCCTTACTTGTTACTAGGTTGTGCCATTAGTTGAGCTTCGGTGAAGACAGAAAGCCATGCCTGGAATTGAATGACCAGGTCACTCCAAAATCTAATGGTGTTTCAGAAATACCAATGTAATGGTATTGGAAATCAAGGACAATAGTTCAAAAAATAGTGAGGGCTTGCTTTCTCCTTTTTTTTTTTCCTTTTTTAAAGGAAGCATCTTTTTTTTTTTTTCTGTTTTCTTTCTCAGTTATTTCTTAAAATATTCAGAAGCAATAGATTTGTATAGTTAATGTTAAGAATTTTATTTATTTATTTATTTATTTATGTTCTGAAATTGGTTAAATTATATTCAGGAGGCAAGAGAAATTAAAATCATATCTTCCCTCTATTAGATTTCTGGAAGAAGATTTTCTTATATTTTTTTTTTTTATTTTTTTTTTTTATTTAGCACCCTTGTGCTAACATTAAAACAAAACTAAGAAGGCAGCTACAGTATTCTATGTTTGTGGTGTTGGTAGGATTAATCTCAACAGCTCCTAATGTGAGAAGACTTTTCTTTCAATCAGCAAATATATCTCTTTATTTTGAATATTTAGGGGTTATAAAATACTGTATGACAGCTTGAATTAATGATGTTTATAATGAAGACATAAAAATGCAGGGATGACAAAGAAGCATTTTTATATCCATGCTTCAGGTTTTCTATGAAGGTTCATTTAATCTGACACAGTGTTGCATGCATAAGAAAGATATGTATGAGTGCATTAGTAATTCTTACACTCTTATTTAAAATAAAATTAATGATACTGCTGTCTAGTTAATAGAATAGTTTTATAAACAATAGTTCTTGTTCTCTATATATAGCCGAAGATCAGCTTCGTGCTAAAGGTTATGACAAAACACCAGACTTTATTTTAGAAGTGCCAGTAGGTAAGTCTTTTAAAAGAATTTTTATTATTTTATTTTGTGTATAAGTGTTTATGTTAAAATATTACAGCTACTTAAGACATACGAAAGTAAAGTATATTATAGGATACAATATTACTCTGTTTTTCCAGTGTTTACCCAATAATTTTAACAACTTCTACTTTGTGTGAGAGTATTACCCATAATACAAGTAAATATAATTTACTCTTCAGTCTTTGCACATTTTTGTCACAAAGTCATAAAAAAAGAAAAAAGAAAGGAAATAAAAAAAAAAAAAAAAAAAAACACTAAATAATAGGAACCCTCAAATCCTCACTCCCTCTAACTTGCTCAGCCCACTTTATGATGTAAAATCTGAAATACCCATAATTGTCTTAAACTTTAAGGCACAATCAAATGCAAAGCAGTCTTAAAGTAATACCATTATGCCTCCAGGTCACTGTGTAAAGGTTTGTCATCCTGCAGTTACTCTCATGCCATCACATTGCATCTAAATACAACTCAGTAGTTCCCTATTTTTTTAAAAAGCCTGCATTAACAGGAAGCAAGAAGGAATAAAAGTGGGTAAAAAGTGGGCAAAGTTCATCTGCATCTTCTGGTCTTTAGGCCGTATAAGAAGGTAAGATGACCTGTTGGCTGGGCCATGGAAGAAAAACATAAATGTTGTCCAAGTGTAAAGGATTCTTAATTATCCTTTGTAAATCGACTTTCATACAAAAAGACTTCTGATTCGCCTGCTTAGAGCACAACACCTCTCTGTGCAGATGTCTACTGGTGGGTGTGTCAGAGAAAATAAAAAGGTTGAAAGCTCTCTGCAAAAGTCATGTGCATGACTTTTTTGGTTCTTTGTTTTGACAACAGTTGGAATTATTACAGATAACAGATACATGCATTGGTATAAGGAATTGAGTGTGTACTGTGAGAGACTTTGTCTCATCCTAAGCAGTTCTTCAGATACCATCTTTCACCACAATAATCTCTCTTATCCAATAGTTAGACTATGTATATGAGCGTCTTCTGAAAAGTTTTTAAAGACCTCCTTAACACAGTAATGGTATTCCACATTGCCCTAATGGAGAATGGATGATGTTTTAGAGCGATTGTCATGATTTCTTCAAAATTAGATTGTCAGTGTCAGAGAGGACTTTCCCCCCAAAAGAGCATTTTATTAATATTGCAAAATCAATTCTGCAAAAAATGAGGAAAGACACCAATCAATGCAAATCCCGGAGTATCCCAGAAACAGAAATTCCAAATTGTATTTTTCACATAACCCTCCTTATACCTAAATTCTTCCTGCTGAAGGAGTTCTGATTTTGCAAAAGTAAGGAAGCAGATATGTATCTATGATAACCTTTCTTGCTGTTCTCACACATTCTACTCTAGACTAAGAATTTTCTGTGTTTAGTGGCTTAGCTAACTGTTCTTGATATTCACCAGTCATCAGTTCCTTACCTGACAACTCCTTTCCAGCAAAGTAAGGGTGAAAATAGGATGAAATTGCATCTTAGTCTAGTCTCTCTTTACATTCTGCATGTTTTAGAATAAATGTGAATATCTAGAACAGGATGTAATTAAACTTAAATTGACACTCTTATCAATTAAAATACTTTGTGTGTTTTTTTTGAAAATGTCATATGTGCATATTCAAAAAATATTTTTACAAATATGTAACTGTTGCAAGCATGAATTATGTGGTAGTTTGGGGGTTAAATAGGGTATTCCCAAATACATTCTTACAGGCTGTTGAGTTTGATTTTCACAGTTCACTTTATTTTCTGCTGTCACCCTAGCTGTTGAAGGACACATAATTCACTGGATTGAAAGCAAAGCCTCATTTGGTGATGAAAGTAGCCACCAAGCCTACTTGCAGGACCAGTTTTGGAGCTACTGGAATAGGTACATTACTGTTATTTTTCCCTATAGATAAGTAAGAATATGTTTTTTAAAATAAGTTACTGGGAAAAAAAAAAAAAACATAAAGCAGTCATGACTTTTTTATTACGCCATGTGAATAGAATACATGTTACTAATCTGACATTTTGAATTTGATTAATTAGTATGTCAAATTGGAATGCTGAAATATTTGTGAAAAATTCATATGATAATGCTAACAGTCAACAGATATATATGGTGATTTTGCAGTGATGCTGGAAAACAGAATAAGCTGATTTGGTACAGAAGCTGTATTTCAGTTTGCTTAGTACTTGACTGAAGGAAGATTCAGTAACATTTTTTAATACTTGCAAGGTGCCCAACGTTCTAAAATCTTCACAGTCTAACAGGTGTGGTTTGTATGTAAAGAACTTTATTGCTTATTGTCAGTGTATCTAAATCGTTTCACTTTTTTCATAAAACATTTTTGGTACATTATCTACATGTAACACATTAATACATTCTTTTCAAGCTAAAAAATATTTAAAGGAATATATGAAGAGAAGTGAGTTATGCTGGACAGAATTTTTGAACATTGATTTTGTTGGTATAAAGATCCTTTAAAGACTTAAAATAGTTCTGCTTTATTCTTATAAAGGTTTTTATTGTGTATAATGAAGAAGACTTAACACTGGGGAGGACTCTTTTTGTTGTTTAAATCCTACACAAGATACTCATCTTAATTCTATCTTTGTATGTGGTGGAACCCTAAGCAAGGCAGTAATGAGGTAAATGCAAGTTTTAATAAAGGATTTGTGATAGCATAGATTAAGAAGTCTTCCTGGTGTTTACAAGGTCGTTTCCATGAAATCTGAGGGATAGTGGAGAAGATGGCACAAATATGTTTGAACACGCATCTAACAACATATGCCAACATCAGTTGCCAGTCTGTGGTGACCATCAGTATTTCAGCTAAATGTAATAAATGCCAATGTGAAAATTGCTAGCCTTAGCTTGGGAAATGCCTTTAAAAGCAGTTTCTATAGGATGCAGCAGAGATAGAAAAACTATATTTTGAGAATAACACTATCAGAATGCATGATTATGCTCTGTCAAAGCAGTTGTTGATATGAGGAGGGCCTGTGCTTATTTGATAATCCCAGAGAGCAGTCAAATGGAGAACTTGAACTGAGGTTATGGGAACCTCAGGAAGACTGTCCATTGTTGGATAAAGATGTTGTGCTACAGGCAAGAATTTGTGAGATATATAACCAGAGTACAAGACTTAGAAACAATTTTGAGTATGTAACAATATCTAGGCAATTAGTGAGAGTGGCAGGAAAGATGCTGATGCAAATGGTGCTGAACTTGCACATCAGTGTAATGAGCAGCTTAGGCTGTGAGGGGTCATTAAATATACTGACTAGAATATTTTCAGTGGGTATGTGTTTGAGGGGATAGTGTAAGAGGAAAGCAGCTCTACGTGAATTTTAAATAGATAACATGGGTATAAAGGTACAAAGTTGAGGTGGGGAGTGAAAGGTAGATAGACAAGTGGGATGAAGACATTGATCCATTTCAGGTTTGCAGTAAAATTGCTGTTGCATAGTCAAACTTAGTTTTTGTCTTTTTCTGCTAAATAAAATGACTATGTTTTGTCTTGAGCTATAACATGTAAAAAAAACTTGAAAATACTGGGTATCCTTTGAATCTGACATTTCTGAAAGAAACTTCTCTTTTGCTTTTATCTGGAAACCAAGACATAGCTAACTTCATTTTAATTTCAGTTTTATCATGTGATAATTAATATTTTAACTTCAAAAATAGAATAACACTGAGCTGTTAGTAAAGTACTTTTAATGTTGCAAAAGCTAGACTGAATTGAGATAGGGATCATTAGAAATGTTTTGAAAGTAGTTTTCAGATTTTGCCTAATCTTTTTTTATAGTTATTTTATAGAAAGCAACTAGAAAAATCGGTAATTCTTACATATGTAAGGGCTTTACATTCATATGAAGGAAACTAGAAATCTCCTTACTGGGATGTGTTATTCCCTAAATCCAGAATTTAATGTTAGGTTAACTACGGAAATAAGGCATAATTCTGTTTTCTGGAGGGTGTTTTGGTGGTGGTGGTGGTTTTGTTTTTGTTTTGTTGGGTTGGGTTTTTATTTGTTTGTTCATTTCAATTTTTGGGTTTTTTTTGTAACAAACAAATCCTGTTAATTTTAATTTTGGTACTACTTGGTTAAACTAACACTATTGCATCTTCTGAAATGAGTTCTGAATTACTACAGCTTCTTCTCATATAATGGCAGTTGGATTAATGAACGTTTGATGACTGATTAGGTTGCACGAAGGTTAAACAGTTACCTTTCATTCCTCTCTGAAACTATTCAAGAAAAGACACAGGTGTAGCTGGACAAAATGCGCATCAGTTTTGAATGGTTTAATGAATCAGCCTATCCAGCGATCTCTCAAGTGAGAACCGGTTTCCTAGGCAATTCATATGTACCTGTATCTTTCCTTTCCACCTGAAGGAGGAATCTTTTGGAGAAGATGCATCAGTTCATAACAGATGTATCATGACCATCCTTCAGGGTTCTGTAAACCTGATCTGTTGGTTGAAGTTAAAGTTCAGTTGAAATTGGAGAGAAATGCTGTAACATCACCTGCTAGATGGAGATAGAAATACATGCCTAGATACTTTAAAGTAGTGAATGTGAAAGGTTTTAGATCTTTTCCATGGAGCTTTTTTTGTTTCTGTAAAAAGTAAGAGTGAGATTGGAATAGTTTCTGGGTGTTTTTCCACATCTGTAACAGATGTAAATTTAATTCTGCACACAATCTGACTGAAAGCTTTGAACGTAGCTATGGTTTGTTTGCTGTAATGCGTATGTTTCATTAAGTCCTGTAGTCTGTGCTAACTAAATCTGTGAGTGTCTTAAATTGGCCTGTACTGACAGGAAAGAAAAGACACTTTCTCATTTAACAGAATGGCTCCCTAGATTCAGTCAACCATGTCTATTCACCTCAGTGCAAAAGAACACCTTTTTATTGCTCTGAGTTCTGCAGGGACAGCTTAGCAAGGTTTTTTATGGCTCATACATCAATGGTATTGTTAAGCAATTTTTGGTTGCAGTGCCACACTTGCAACTTCATCTTCAAATTAAGCTTCACATTAAAAATGCACAAAGTGTACTTTGTCAGTGGGTTTGCACAGTTATAATTTAGGACACTGTTTAGATATTGAGAATTTTCACTGATAAACAGAAAAAAGCAAGTTCAGTCTTACGTTTTCCCAGGCTGGTTTTGGAGAGTGATGTTTAGGAAAAAGCTATCTTACACACCGAACAAACTTAGTATAAAATGATTCATGTACTCACTGAAACCCTTCATTCTACCTATTCTACCTGTGTATTCCTCCAAAACAATGGCATCCACTGAGCAGGCTGCAACTTTCACTGCCACTATGTAAACAAAACAACTGCATGTGCATAACATAACATGCAGTTCAAATAGTAATTAGTGGACGCTGCCAGTGACTTGCTGTAAGCAGGTATAAACTCAAATACAGCAATTTACATTTTGTACCTTCTGCAATATGTACCTTCTGGAATGTAATTTCTAGAGTACAAGGAGAAAGCTTGATGCCATTGTTAGCATTTAGCATTAGCTAAAGAAACTTTACTATACATGTGGGAGAGACTGTAGGAAAATGTCATATTTGATACTGATATTAAAATGAAGGTAATTTCACACAGTTGAAAGAGAATAATTTCATTCTTTTTGACTAAGAATAATAAGTCATGACTGTAGTAAATTCCTTTCCCCCCTTTGCTAAATGTCATTATTTTTGTTTGTTTGTTTTGAAATAATAAGTGCAAGTTTCTTAAACTTTTTTTTTCCTTTAAAATTAATTTTAAAATAGTAGCCACGCTTTTCTGAAAACTAAGTTCATGATTAACTCTGTTGTTAATTAATACAATATGTCTGCTCTTGAGACTTTGGTTTATAACCAATAGTCTGAGTAATGAAATCATCAAGTCCTATAGAACAAAAAAAAGGTCTTTCAGATAAATGTGAAAAGAAAAAATATATAGTGTTTATTTCAGTTACAAACACATCTGTTCTATTAGTTTCTTTTTGAGAAGAGTGTTCTGTTCATATTCATTTGTAGTTGACTCTAGGAATGAATCATATGTGAGCAAAGACTGAATGAGAACATCAAAATGATGCACTTTTTTTTTTATGTTTTACTGTTTAAAATGGTTTGGCATACGTTACTGTGAAGACTGCTTAAATAATAATTGTCTGATTGTAGGTGGTAGGGGAAGAGGGAATCGTGCTGTGGGCTTATGGATGCATGTTCTATAACAGTATCAATATGATCCAATTGAAAATTGTTTAAAAAGTCGTACTGGTGGGTTGAAAGCCAGTGGTATAACAACTTGACTTGGAGGAAACGTTGGGAGTTGCATTTGTCAAGTAGCTAGGAAAACCGTTCATGCATACCCAGTATCCAAAGCTTCATTGGCAGCCCAAACATAAAGAACTGAAAGGTCATTCTTCTTCTTGCAGTATGATGGTTTGTTGACATATTTTGACGCACTGGTACAATGCTGAAAGGTTTTGACCTTACTGCAACACTGAGGGACTTAGGGTTTGTTTAGCTATCTAATACTCTTAGATTTTCACACATGTTGGATTTTGCTCTGCTGCTGCTTCTCTCCCTCCTGACTCCATTTGAATTAGTAAATTAATCTTAAATAAACCGTTGATGTAGACAGAAGGGGGGGGGGTATGATGATTTTTGCAACTTAGGACTAGGTATAGATGTTTCTATAAAAATAATTTATTTATTTTAGAATCTGCCATACCAACTTGCTCACCTTAAAAGCAATGAGTAAGATAGGTTTGCTTCTAGACAAAAAGAATCAAAATCAGTTAAATAATGCTTCCTACTAGTTTACTGTATTCAGTAGTTTAATTTGTGAAGATGATAAAATTCTGTGTTCTCCTCTCAGATATATATGTACACACACACAGAGGCATACCTCTGCACTTCACAAATATTCTAGATACACTTAGCTTATCTCCAGTGAATCACTGCTTTATTTGTTTAACAACATGAACAGTATCAAACTCAACATGCAGTTTATGCATGTTTTTTTTGTTTGTTTGTTTTGTTTTTACTTTATCACAGAAGTAACATCTTTACATTTTACTGGTCATCACCTCATTCAATAAGGTGACTGAATAACAGACCATGAAGATGTCTTCCATCAAGACCACACCTCATGCCTAGCATTGCTATAACATTAATTGTTGTGCTGATTATTTTAGACTATTTTGTATCAAAACGCCTTTTGTCAAAACAGACCATACTGTATACAGATTAGTGTATATTAAAAAGTAGTAAATGAGGCACTATAAAGCTTTATTTAAATTATTTTTCGCCTTATATTTTTCTGTACTGTCTTAAATATTATGTCACAGGAGACTTGTGTAGTGCAGATAGAGCATTTTCAGCTTCCATCCACATTACTGCAAGGCTTCAGCTCCAATTTTCATGGTATTTCTCATTCAGATTAGACAAGCATCTAAGTTTATGTACGATAAGAGCTGACAGCATAGATCCTGCTCTGCTTGCCAAAGGCCTGGTTGCAGACACTCCACTATGTCAAAGAATGTCAACCCCCCACAGACATTACCTTTCAGAATTCCTTGTAATTTTTAATTGACATTTACATCTGACATTTTCAATGTATTTCTTAGTGTTGAGTCTTTATCTATCTAGTAATAGTTAAAAACCAAAGCAAAGCAAAAAGAATCCCTTCCTGTAAACTATGATATCATATATTTTGTTTATTTAACAAGGTCAAGTTGTTAGGCTGAAACTCAAGAATGACCAACTCCCCCTCACTTTATGTAACTCTGTATTTGCTAGTCTAATCCATTTCAAATGGTAATTGAGGAGGGAAGTAGGAATATAAAGTGAAATTTAACTCTTAATGAATGAAACACAAGTTTATTATTACTATACATCATGAACAAAAAAGGATACAGAGATTTTCAGTATTTTTTTAAGAATTTCTATAGAGATTTCCCTTTGAGTCTGGTGCTTGAATATAGAAAATGGTGTCTTCGCACCTGTATTCATGTTACATGTACATGCAAACAGCATAATATTGTGAACAAAATGAAGCTGGCAAGTATGTAATTTAGCTGTATGTTGCAAAGGCTGTTGTGCGTCCTTCCCTTCAGAAATCTCGAGTTTTCATGTGGTTTAAAATAATAGAAAACAAATAAAGTAGTGTGAGTACAATTATCTATCTGGGAGAAGTTAAAATGAAGGACTACAGTTGATCATAAATGTCACAAAGCAAAGAAATAGAAGGAGTGTTTTGTCACAAATAATGCTGCTTTTCTTCTAATTAGTTAATTTACATTTTACAAATTAAGGGCAAGATTCAGACAGAAGATAATCTAGTAGCATATCATAGCTGTACTGACCTGTATTTGTATATGCCAAATTTAAGTTAATTAGAAATGTAGATGCTGTTTGTTTTATCTGTCAAAAAGCTCATCTTAAAAAAAATCTAGACACACTTTTTCCCCCAACATTTATCATCTAAATAATAGTCTTGCCAAGATGGCAGCCTCATAATAAACTCTTTTCAGTGGAGTGATGGGTAATGAAGCTTGCTTGTGAAGGCAGCGAAAAATGTTGTCTAGCCAAATGTGTGAATATGATGGCTAGAGAATCAGTGGACTTTCTCAGTCATCAATCTTTTTAGTAGCCTCTTACACATCTGAATATTTTGATAGATGATCTAATAATTGAGTTATCTATCTTTCTAACTATCAGAGTTGCATAAAAATTATTCTCACATGCTATTGAATATTAAATATATTGGGCATCCAGTAAATTTTTCAAAAAAAGGTCCAAGAGGTGGAGGAATTTAGTTATGTCTTAAGCACACTTTAAAATATTGAATGATAAACTACTATATCTAGAGTACAAAGCTATTTGTACTAATGTAAGAAAAAAGTAAATATTGTCAATAGCTGATTACAAATAGGTTTCACAGTAAATAAAGCACATAAAAACAAGACTGTTGAGGTTAGTGCACAATCTGAGAGAAATCTCATAAAATGAGTAGATTCAATAGTCTCTGGCTGGTTAATGGGCAACATTCACATTTACACACAGCTTCACAAATTCCTTGTGTCTAGGAAATCTTGGCATACAGTTTCACTGCGAAGTCCCAAATTACCTTTCAGCCTCTTTGAGAGTAGTCTCAATATATAATATGTCTCAATATATACTGAGGAGTATGTATTGAAATTGCCCACATTTTGTTTATTCTGTGAGATTGTACAGTGCAAATCTGTGTTTCCAGGGTACAAGAATCTGCTTTCCCAGGACAGTTATCTTGTGTTAAAGGAGACACGGTATATGGGTAAGTTGCATTAAGTACACCATCAGGTGTGTCTTACTAGGGCTTCTGAGTAGCAGAGCAAAATGATTGTTGGTGTTGGTCTGTTTTTTTAAACACTACGGTTCAAACAGTCATTTGTATAATTCTTGATTAGAAATACATTTCTGCTCAAAGGTTTGGGTAAAAATCATTTTAACAATAAGAAAATCATTTTTAACAAAAAGAAAATCATCATTTTTGGATGGAGAATATTTTCATTTCAAATATTCCTTTTCCCTCTCAGTGTCACCAGTTTGATTTACGTTCCTTCTTGTAAATTCTGAAAAATTGTATGTGGGGGGAACTCATCTTCTTAAAAAAAAAAAAAAAAAACAGTCTAGATTGTATGTTTGTTTTGGTTAAGTACTTTATTTGTAAGTTTCTTAATTACAATAAGGTAAAAACAAGTATGTTTATGAATAGTTCTCCAGTCAGCAAAGTGAGTTTTCTTTCTTTGTTCAGAACAGGAGTGACCAGGGTATTTCTCTGTGGATACCAAAAAGTTATTCACTCACTGTAGAATTGTAATGGAAAAGGCATGAGAGAGAACTGCTTAAAAGGGAAAAAGAAAGATTGATCTCAAGGAGCTGCATGACCATTGTTTGACAAGTACTTTGTGAAAGTATCATTGGACATTGCCAGTGCCTAAGGATCTACAAGTTGAATAAAGACTTGTCTGTCTTACTGTCAGCAGCTGTGACTCTCATGCTTAGTAAGCAAAGTTTTTGATGCTCGAGAGTTCTTGTTAAATGTGCATTAGTGGTTTGATACATGTTGGGTAAACGTAAAGCAAGGCACTGAAATAAGATGACTTCAGTATCAAAAATGTAAGACCTCACAATAAAAATGTGGGTCTGAAGCTCCATGCTTATCTTGCAGTACTGCATACCTCATGAACACTCCACATTTTTGTTTTCAGCAAAGGTTAAATTAATTTTATGGAACTTTAAATGGCATAAGCATAATTTCACATAAGCATAATTGCACGTAATTTTAACCTAGAAATAAAATATTAGAAAACAAATTACAAGAAAAGGTAAAATTATTCAGTATTGTTACTTGTGGAGTTTTAATATAAAAAAGCTAAAATTACATCTGAATATATAAATTAATAAGCAATTAACTGGACTTGATTAATGTCAATGTTTGGTTTTATTTATTATATGTGACAACTTCTGACATTAAGTAAATTGGCAGTTATTCTAGTCAGTATTTGTAGCATGGCTACATGAGAACATACCAAGAACATACCAAGCTCTGACATATACACAATACAAACTTGTGTACATATTTGTATGTGTAATTTTAGAATGTTTGCATTTTAATTTGGGAAAGGGATCTTCATTTTCCTTCTCTAATCAAAATAGCAAGAGTCTGTGTTCCTTCTGGTTTGTCATCTGATTAGCATGCTCTCATCCATCACTAGTCTTTGATATGAACATCAAGAAATCATGTCTTTTTGTTTTAAATGATAAATATGCCTTTGTCATGATTACTTACAGACATTCCAAGATTTACATCTGAATTGTCAAAGTGTAACTGCACAGCTTCTCTGATGTGTGACATTATTAGTGAAATAAAGAACTTTTTAATTTGTCATGGATAGGCCTTAGATATTGAAGTTACAAGGCTGTGTTAGGTGTGATGCTGGAAAAAACATCTTCCTTCCTCTAGTGTTTTTCTAAGATTTGTTGTTTATCATTGAGAAACAATCAGCTGCACAAGAGCCTTTGCGGACATCCTTATTTGCGGGGTCCAAGCCTGTCTCTTCAGGTTTCATTATTTAGGTCTGATGTCTAGTTAGCTCATATCAAAACTAATACCATCTGAAGTACCAGGCTTCCAGTGGTCATACAACCAACATGTAAATTTCTTCAGTCTGACTAATATTATTAAAGACAGTATCTCTTTAAACTTGAGCTTTGTTTTGGTGTCTATATCAATTATATATTCTAAGTGCATTTCCTTGAATGTTTCATTGCTTGTTTCTATAGACAAAGTACATCTGAATTAAATGATATCCTGCACATTTTTAAATAAAAATAGTGAGAATGCAGGCATTTTGTCTAACCTATTAACATTCTTGCTATGTACTGATGCTACTAAGACAAAATGCTACTGTATTGCTGTCCTCTCATTGTTAATACAGTACAGTAAATTAAAATGTTTTTGAAGGTAGACACCTAGATGGATTTTTTTATCAACTATTTTATCACTTATTTGTAGGAAAAATGGTATATGTCATACAAATATGTAATTTAATTTTAGTTCCTATGGAAAATAAGTGTTCCTTGAAATCTTTGGGCTCACTTAAGCATGGTAAAATATTATTTCCTGCATTTCTTTTTTGCTTTTGCATTTATTTTGTTCTGAGCGCATTGTGGTCCAATTCATTTTGTGGTATAGTACTGAAATTGAATCTTTGAAATTTACAATTTCAAGATATTGCAATTTATAACCTTTGAAATTTACAAGATAGTTCAGACAAGAGTTCCGTGAGGAATCCCACAAAATGATTTAAGGGCCCATGATCATGATCAGCTTATAAATGCAATACTTTGTAATAGAATATATATGATATACTGTAATATTTAGTTGGTTTTTATTATTTTATTGATCTCTACCTCAGAGATGTTGATCACAACATTTTTGATTTAATCAAGAGTATCAGTCTGAACCCAAATTCATTTGAATAATAAAATAATGTAAAATTCATCATTTTTTTGTAAATTTCTGACTATTTCTCTCTGTATTTGGAATGTACTGTTTAGCTGATTTTAAAATAGTGAATAGTATATACATGTATATTTCAGGCTCTCTGTAGAAGAGTAATTTTGAAAGTATATTCTCATTTATTTGTTTCAAAAGGAGAAATACTTTATATCCTTTGCAACACAGCTCAGTACATTGAGTGGGATTTTGTGACATAGAAAGGATGCATGTGAGTTTTTGAGACACTGAAGCTGTAACCCAACTTGAAGAAGACAATGATGGCAGTGAGCTTCTGTACAGAGTTAATCAGCTGCAGAATTTGTAAACTGCGTATGTGTCAAAGTTGAAAATGTTAGCACTCTGATAGAAGCTTGAAAAGGTTAGACCTGATAAAAGCCATCAGCAGTTAAAGAAAGTGATTTATGGGAATGTAATGACACAAAATGCCTCATTTATCACTCATATATAGATAGGTTAAGGTTTCTGTGTCATACTTTAAAAACTTGACCACTTAGGATTGTCAAAATAGGTACTTAATTGCCCATCATACATTTCAGTTTGAATTTCCTTTGCTTGAGTTTTGGTGATTTTACTGTTGTGCTTCTCATATGGTTCTTTTTAAAGTCATTCATATTTCATATTTATTTAATATTTGTTTCAAATGGTATGCTCAGTGCTCTGTTAGAACTTTTATTAGGTAAAGCTGTTGATTTGAGTACTATCCAAATCTTTTGTTGATTTACAATTTCATTCAGCCTAACTGTAGGGAAAATGACTGAAGGTTTCATTTTCTTTAGTTTTATACCACTAATTCTCATCAAGAGTTTACAGCTTTCTAATTCAATCCGTACATTTCCTCTCCAAATTGAAATATGAGATTTAAAAGTGAGATCCATCAATTGGTTTCCAGTTCCAGTCACTTAAGTTACTGTTTAACTCCATATAAATTAAATCTAATCCAAAACTACCAGTACTGTTAAATGATCCTAAAACAAAATAAGAATGGTAGGAAAAATGCACAGTAGTGTGTTATACTTTTCCTGATTTCATTTGAGGATAACAGCAAGCAAGTCCCATAGGTTTGAGACTGATTTTTTTTTTTTATTTTTAACTGTCCACAGTTTTTATCATAATGCTGAACAAAATAAATACAAATATGGGTAAACCCTCACTGAGGAATTATTTTTAAGAACACGTTTATAAAAATAAAGCAACTACTTCAAAGACATTGCATAAATGTTAAAATACAGGTTCAACTGCAGAAAGAAAAATTGTGGTAATAAAGTTTGGAATGATTTCTTTCTCTTCAGCTACTTACCTTTTTAAAAACTATTTAATCCTCTTATTTCTTGATTTTATACAGAAAAGTCTGAACAGAATAATTTTAATTTTTAATATCAAAAAACCTTACCTTTTTGCTAGCTTTCACAATTTACGGCCCCGGTTGTATTGCATTCTGTTTGTTCAGCGATGACCTTCCAGGTTCGATTTAAAAAGAAGTCAGAAGCATTTGTCATGTGTGCTCGATCTTGTCCAGAGGTACCTATTGTAATTATAAAGGACTAATAAGGTTGTTTATAATATAACAGTCTGACATCTCTAGAAAATCTTCTGGAGAGCAACTTTTTTTTTTTCGTGTCTATTTTAAGGAAAAAAAAATCTGTAATCTTCTTGCTTTATGCTTCACTGTGTCATTTTTACATTTAGTTGAGAAAGTATAAAGAACTTCTACCTCCAAAAACATGACTTAGTTTTAAAAGATGAGCTGTAAGATTTGCTCGTTAGTAACACCTTTCGGAAAAACTCAGTAAAAATATAGCTATAATACAGATGCATCCTATATTTAATTGGTGCATATAGAATTGATGATGATGTACTTGGAAACACGGAATTGCTTTCACAATGTTAAAAAAAACTACTTATTAACATGTCTGTCACAAAAACATGTGATGCATGAACATAGAGAACTATTTCTTAGAAAAAAATCCAAATTATAAAATCTTGTTTATTCTAGTTTAAGTGTTTATAAAGTACTGGTATAAGTAGGTGTTATTGTAGTGGTATTTTACATTATATATCAAGATTTTTACAATCAACTTGTGATTTTTCCCTTCATACGTCTTTGTCTTGTTTCCTTTCTGCCCTCTCCTCATCCATCTCAGCAGCATCCAGCAGTACTACTTTTTTATAGGCTTATATATGTAGACCAAAACATACTAAAACCAATGGAATCTGAATGCTTGACAGAAATGTTTACCTCTCTCGTAGGGTATGTAACAACAGGCTATTGTTAGGCTACCATACATCATTTAAATACCCTTAGACAGCAAAAGCAAAATCTTGACAATTCAGTAATCTCATCATGTGATTTCAAGAAGGCTTTTTTTCATATCTACAATTGAAACAAATTTATGTTGTATGTATTTATGGTTGTTAAACTCAAAATTGTCTCATTTCATTAATTTTTAACATTGTGCTCTCTTAATGACTATGAAGAAATGTATTAAAATGCCTTAATTATAGGGCTAGAAGAAGAGAAAGCACAAGTCTTTTTAGCATATGATCTTTCAATTGTTCACTAAAGGATAAAGAGGGCATTCAAGCGTGGTTTAGATAACTGTCAGCAATAATAAAATGCAAGGTAGTTTGTAGAGCCTTTAAAGACCTTTTGGGTAATAGATTTAATTAAAAAACAATAAAATGGACTTTCATCTGAAAGAAATCCAAAATGTTATAAAAATTCAGAATCTCATGGTATTAAGAAAAAGGATGAGGAAAAGTAGCAGTGATAACATTCTGCAGTCCACGCAGCAGTGATAGCTTTATCTTTTGTATGTAGATATATGTCCTTTAACACACTACCATATTAAAGCGTACTTCACATTTTCTTAGCTGAGTGATTTTCCCTGTTCTGTTGGTTGTTGTTTTTTTTGTTTGTTTGTTTGTTTGATCGTTGTTTGTTTTTTTTAGTTTGCTGTGCTTTTAAAAATGTTTATTGTTTTTGATGGGTTATTGGTTTGTGGTTTTTTTGTTGTTGTTGTTTTTTAAATGAATGGTTAGAAACGGATGTTGAATTATTAGCTTCTAAATGTAAAATTGTATTATTACAATTACCCACAGAATAGTATAAATGACATAGTGCTAGCAGTCTGTTTGACTACTTGTAAGAATCAGTAGGTTCCTACTAGTCAAAATTGTGTGTTATATACCATGAAAAAATGTTTCAAAGAACATTTCCAGTTTCTGTTTCTTTCTTCCCATTGTATTTGCCATTAGTGTTGTTGGCTGTGCATTATGTTGAAAAGTTTATTTAAGCACTTGTTCTGCACTATTGAATTATACCACTTTTGGCAAACTAGGAGAACTTAGTTTGCATGTGATAAATGTGATAAGCAGTGGTTTATAAACAGCATTGACTGCTGTCTGTAGAGTAGTTTTGCTCCCTTGCTTAGCCTGAAGAGGGTTTTTTTTTGTTTGTTTGTTTTTTTCTCTCACCCTGGTGCACACACATCAAGAGCATTGACCTATATTGGTCTGTCCTTGCCAAGTACCAAATGAATCGACACAGAAGTTGTCTTTGTGTAGTAGAGTATTTTTTTTACAGATGAAACAACTTAACCAAAGTGCTTTTTCAGCAAATGCTAAAATTCTGTCAATTTGTAGTTGTAATTGCTGGCCCAAGAGCATTATAAAATAATGTTCATAATGAAAATATTGCTACAATATTTAGGGTCTTGTTTTGTCTTCTAGAAAATAAAGTTTGGATCATTAATTCATGTAAGTGTTGAATTTGTCTCTGACTGATAGATCATAGAAATGGAAAATCATCCCTGTTCTTGGAGTTGAGGATTTGTCTTTTAAGAAAAGTAAAGGTTTATTTTCTGCTTGTACACGTGAACTTGCAGAAGAAAATGCTACCTTTAAAAACACCATCCTAGAGTAGATACCTTGAGCTGGAGCACAAATTTTGCTAGGCTTCCTGAAGCTTTAGGACTCCAAACTACCTAAACTACAAGAGCATTACAGGGCATGTGCACGGTTAGGTTTGGCAATCTTTCTGTATATGGTGTGCAGTTTTTGAGGAAGAAATGCTTCACATCATTCTGTCACCAAACTCCCTTCTGTTGTCTGTTGTGTCTGTTTCTTCCCACTCGTTGCTCATGGTACGGTAGGGCCATGGTAGGTGTGATAATGTTTCTGTAGCAGGTACTGTACAATCTAGTATTCTTCAGCCTGCAGCTCGTGGCTTCTGCAGAATCATTACAGTTTTGATCACTTCTGTTGGACTTGTAGAAGCTGAAGTCAAACTTTGAGTCTGCTTGCATTTCCTTTTCTTACTAGTAAATAGTTCGCTGCTCACTAGTCTTTTGTGTGGTTGGATTTTTATGACTATTTGCTATTAGAGTTGTGATGTGTTGTACCAGAGATGACTGATTTTCAGTAAACCTTGGTAAACACACTAAGCTGTCATTGAGTAAAAATTACTACAGTACAGTATGTTAATTTTGCCACAATAATTTTTACTTCTTCACTTGTAATGAAGTAGGTTTTAAAATGTTTTCTCTTTTGTTAAAAATCACATTTCCTGGCTCTAAATAACTCTCCTTACTGATGATGATCTTTTATAAATTCCTTTATTAGAAGTATTATTATCAGTAGTTGTTTGGTACTACTTCTTCAAATTACAACATTCAAGAGACAAGTATGTAAATGTGTTATCAGAGGAATGAAGGCTTAATTTGACTTCTTGAATGGCAGACCATAGGACCTTGTGTATTTGCATAGTAGTTAGTACATCAAATTGATAAGGTGTTTTCTTAAAACTCAGGATAAAAGGCACTATAGATACGGATGTATGAATATGCTCTGTTACGAAAAAATCTTGTAGCAAGCATGTAAACCTAAGCACAGATCTTCTCATAACTTTCATTTTCTTATCACCATTTATAATGTGTCAAGGAAATAAAAAAGAATCTAAGAGTACTGTCTGTACTTTGGCATAAAATGTTACGAAAATAACATAAAGTTCCAGATGTGCTTTGTCTTGTATTAAGAAGATAAAGGATAGGATTCTAGGAAAAATACAAATCATGTCAAACTACTCCTCAAATCATTCTGCTCTGCAAAATGTCTGGGGGAACAAGTTCAGAGAGAACAGTCTGTGTATTCACTGTTAAGGAAAAGACTTTCCCGGTTGTAAAAGTACACTGTACTGTCTGTCCTACACTTTTCTGGCCCTTCCCTCTAAAATAATCACGTGGAGCTCTGAAAATTAATACCCTTGACTGTGGATTTTTTTATTATTGTTTAATTTCCACAAGACAGGGATGTGATAGCAGTAAGCTCCCCCTAGCCTGCTCTGCATCTGCCCCTCTCCCTGTCTTCAACAGACCACCAAATTAGGTGTGTAATTGGCAGGGTGGGAGAATCCACTTCATGTGCACATCTCTGGGAAACGTCTGGATTGTAAGATAGATCTTATCTCAGGATTTATGTATGTACACTCAGATACACATATATGTGTCTGAGTTACAAAAATGTGACTATTAAAATATAAACATAACACTGTGTAGTCATCATAGTCCTTTTAGGAATATCAGTAACACAATAGTTCAAAATTGTGCTTTGTTTTTGACAAATATTTCTTCTATCTTTTCTATAATACCTTGATTTTGCTATGATACACGCTAGTGAGTGGGTCTGAACTGAAACTAGTAGAAAACGAATTTTAACAGTGGAAAATATTAAAATTTTTTGGTTAATTGCAAATAGGCTGAAAAAGCTGTTGACATCATGGGATATTGTTGTACCTATGGAGAAACACACTGCACTGCATGAGTCTTTTCCATGACATGAAGGAATTTATGTGTAGAACATTCCTTTCAGTAGCTCACACTGTATGTTTTAGAGTATTAATTACCTAGTCAGATTTTATTAGAGCCCATTGAGTTTTGCATAATTAAAATTGTAGCAACAGCAAAATGGTAGGTGAAGTGAAATGCAGGATCTTTGTATTTGCCAAATGTTCTTCTCGGTTTTCAAAGAGGGAGTGGAGAGGTGGGAGAAACTTAAAAGTCAAGTCTGTCTCTTAGGGGAAAAAAAAAAAAAAAGAGGTAAATGTTTATTTACTTTTGTATAAAGTATTAGAGTTAAGCATAACAAGTTTTTTTTTCCAGTTATGTTGTTCTCGCATAGCAACAATAATATTTTGTGTAGTTTCTGGAGTAGTTATTCATTTTAAAATGCAAAGCTGAAGAATTATAATGATAACTGTAGACTTGTTTCTGTATACCTGCAAGTTTAAGGTTTCAGAAGAAGTCTAAGAAAAGTCATCTATTGTCTGAATGGTATCAAATGCAGATAACTGAATAATCTTATTCATTTTATATTGAAATATTCTTGTGGCTGTCATGGAACAAATGCATCAAAAATATGTTATCTTTTACACAGGATCAGTCTATTTTGTAGAGGTTTTGTTTTTGAAGTCAGTGGAAAAATTTGCACTGTTCTCAGAGCAAGTAAGAATAAAACTGCCATCATTACAAATAAGACCTTTGTAATACTTTTTAATAACTTGCAGATCGTCCAATGAAATACCCCAAAAATGATGAGTGGACTGGAGCATCAGACATAGGAGGAAAGTGTGAGTTCAGACTGTTTAGCTGAGAAGAGCAGTGGGATCTTATCTATGTATATAAATAGCTGATGGGAGGGAGTAAAAAATATGGAACCAGACTCTTGTCAGTGCTGTCCAGTGACAGGTCAAATGGCAGTGTGTACAAGATATAGGAAATCCTATTTCAACATATTGTGAGAGCTGTCACTGGAGCAGGTTGTCCAGAGAGATTGTGAAGCCTCCATCCCTAGAGATACTCATAACCTGACTGGACAAAGCCCTGAGCAACCTGCTCTAGTTCACTGTGGTTTGAGCAGGACTGGAGAATCCCCAGAGGTCCCTTTCAACCTCAGTTATCCAGTAATGGTATAATTTTATTTGTCAATATTTTTATCTGGATAACTTCTTAAAAATAAGAAAGAGGAAGCAATGTTGAATGCAATGTGCTGCCACTACATTTATTGTCAGCTTTCCTGGACTAGGAAATCCTTCCTTCAATTTTCAGGGTGAGAGAGAAAAACAGGCTGATGAAAATGAGGAAAGAAATTCTATCTACCTGTTAATGTTCTTTTGTGAACTAATGATAAGTGCTAAGCATCAATATAATGTCAAAAATTAAAGTAATAGTTAAAACAGTAAGAAAATTGTAAAGGAATAAGTGAAGGGAAGTAGTAACAATTAGGTTTTCTGATCCTGTTGGCCTGGAGTTTGGGGATCAGTTCACAGAAGAGTACACAAATGTAGATTTACCAAGTTAGCAGTAACTGCCGACAGATCCTAATATGTTAAAGGTTGTAATCTTTTGAAAGAAGTTGGTTGGCTTTCCTGTTGGCCGTCCTATCAACTTTAACCTCCAACCTTCCCCGGCATGTATCACTGCAAATAAAACTGCTGAGGTTTGACAAGAGGATATAAAGTCAGTAGGCCATCGCACAGAGATCTCTACATGATTTTCTTTAACCTTAAGCTTAAATGAGCACTGCTTTAAGTCAGGATTTTTAATAAGAAGTCATAAACACTCACCCGTATTGCTTTAGTTTTAATAATTACTGTTTTAACAGAGAAGAGAAGAAATATACATTGTAAATTGTGTTTGACAACTGGAATTTGGTGGCTTTGTTACTGGTTGTCCTTGACCATTGCATAAATTGCTGTTCTCAATTTTAATGTATACTTTTTCATACAAGCTGCATATGATATTGATATAAACATGGCATTTGTGTATAGTGCTATAAATGAATTTTTAGCTCTTGATTAAGACAAACCAGATGACAAAAATAACTTGTATGTTTGTATTTACTAACATCAGAATAATAATCCTTGAAGCTGTAGACATCTATGATGATTTTAGGCTTTTCTTTCTCTCTAATTTTTCATTAAATTTTCACGTGATACCTTTTAACAAACTCTGCAGGCCATAAAACTAAAAGTTTTTCTTTATTATTCTGCTCCTAAAAGCTGCCTGCATAGTGTTTTCGTTATGCTGTGGAGTGGCTAGCCGTGCTATTAACTTTTACAGGGGCTGTATTCTTACGAACAACTTAGCTTTTACATCCTGAAGCTGTAATGCCATCCTAAAATTATGTGCCTTTCTAGTTCAAAATCATACAAATTTAAAATAAGGTTTCCTGTTTTGCTGCCTGTTATTTCCATGAAAAAATTCACAGTGTTGTGTAAGAATTCTCTTTAATCCTTTTGTTTCTCTTATATTGTCAACTTTTACACTCACCCATATTTTTTCAGAGCAATTACTTCTGTGTCTCTTCTTTCTCCGTCCTTCCTTTCTTTGCCTAAATCCCAGTCCTTGTAGGAGCCCTTCATATTTTCATCTCCTGACTGTACATACTTCTTGTGCCTTACAAGTACTCTTTCAGTGATGAGATAAATGTATCTTCTATTCTTAGTTATGCTTCCTATGTATTTTTAAGTTCTCTTCACAACTGTAACTAACAGATTGGGGATCACCTTATTTTCTTTTTTTCCTAAATAGTTGGCAGCACACTAATCAGGTCTCAGTGGGCCACACATCTCACTTTTCTGCTTTTTTAACTGTTTTGCCATAACACTTTATTGGTTTTCATTGATCCTTAATTTATTAAATATAAGCTTATTGAAAACTTGCTTCACAGTTGTAGATGCAATATGTTATTGTCTGTAATCTCAGCCTGTGTTTCTCATCTGTGCTTGGACTGTATGTAAGTGGTACATAGAAAGTAGTTAAGGGAAACAACCCTTTAGTGTGTTTGTTTATGTACGTTACATATCCTAGAAAACTGCTAAGCATTTAGAAGTTGCAAGAAATGAGTAGTGATCTGCACATCTATCTTGGAGGAAAGCATAGCAGACTTCACTTAGATTTCTGATTTTACCTGTGTCCTGGGAAATGGTGATGTTGCTGTTTGCCAGACCAATACTGTATGTGAATTTTGGAAGGTGGATATTCCTGGAAGTTTAAAGGCTGATTGAAGGGGGATAAGGGGAAGTTAGTTATTTCTTTCTCCCTGCAGGAGCTTAG
Organism: Netta rufina; assembly: GCF_964035555.1. NCBI lineage: Eukaryota > Metazoa > Chordata > Aves > Anseriformes > Anatidae > Netta > Netta rufina. The sequence continues at coordinate 25,037,757 of NC_140128.1, forward strand.
ACTGCATGATACATCATATAGAGAGGAGTATAATTTAGCAGAAAATGTGCTGTGAAAGAATTTGGTCACACAATGCCTGTGACCTGTCCATCCCTGATTTTGAATATAGAGAGTAGTGATCTTCAGGTGATACTACTTCTGTTTTCCTCTGCAAGTGAGAACAATCGGTGTGATGTCAGTTGCCTTAACATTTAATCTGCCACATCTTCAGAAAATGGGCAGAAAGCCATGCATCCCTTCTACCTGAGGAGACAAGTAAGATGAATTGGCAAATTAGTTGAAACATTACTATATTAAAGCAAAAGCTGTTGACTTCTGTCTTTCGTCTTTGAGACCACCTATATTACATTCAGAAGAATGTAATTCAGTGTACCAACAAAACCTTTGTGGTGTTAAAGCTGATGCTAGCAGAGATTTCTGAGACTTTTTATACAAACAATAAAGCTACCACATTGTTTATCAAGCCACATAAGAAAATGGCTTGTGCTTCTCAAAGTTGCAGGCTGGTCACAAGAGATGGGCACGAACATCTGTCATGGCACTAGGAGGGGATTAGCAGTTGCATTAAGCTGTTATTCACTGGAAACTGCTGTCTGGACACTTTGAGTGTAAGAATGTATCAGTGGTAGTGAAATTACTATAATCTCAGAATATTCAGTTAAGGCTTCAGTATCATCCTCAAGTAGCAATTATTGTGTGTAGAAGTAGCAGAACTAAAATATGAGTATGAAGTTATTAATTGAGAGGTGATTAAGATCACATGTGATATCCATAGGAGATGTTCAGAAAGCTTTGTAATGGGTACAATAGCAATGATTAGGAGAAGGAATGCTGATCCCTTCATGCATGAAATAGTTTATCCCACTATGGAGCCCAGGAAACTAATAAAGCCTGTGTGAACCAAAGCTATAGAGGCTTATTTTGGCCAGATTAAGACATTTTCTAGAAATGCTTTTCTTTTTTTTCCTTTTTGTTTTGGATGACAGGGAATAAGGAAACGAGCAGTTACATCAGGAAAGACAAATAGTAAATAGCATTATTTTAGAGTTACTCTCATCACAATAGGATCATGATTATTCTTGCCTTTGAAAATGCATGTTTTAACAATGTTTAAAATTATGAAAATAGTTAAATTGACATATATTCATTTTTTAAAATGAATTTTAGTGACTCAAATGCCTGTGATTCAGGAAATGTAAGCATAAATTAATCTGATATTGATTACAAGCCTGGAAATAGATCAAAAGAATATAAAATAGCTATTGCACATATACCTTGATAACTTTTGTAAATATTCATACATCAAACACACTCTTGAGGATTGCAAAGATTCTTACTTTTCAAAATGTTTATACTATTTCAATCTACTCTTTTATAGAAATGTTTTTCTTTATCAAAAGAGTTTTCAAGAAAAGTAAATGCCATGAATATACCCTGGGTTAGCAGACATATGTAAGCACTTCTTGTATTTCTTGAATGAATTTTGTATGTTTTTTCTTTCAAACCTTAGTTACCAGAAATTCACTGTGCAAATGTCATTATATGTTGTTTGTATCAGAATGAAAAATGCAATATGCTATATAATTGAAAATGTCAGCATTGTGAGAGGCTGATATTTTCCATTGCCTGCTAATACCAAGTGGAATGTTCAAACAGTTTTTTAAATAAAAAGATAGCATTTGTTTTAGTCTATCAGTATCTAATTACTGAATATGGTTGCCACACTACTGTGTTATCCCAGAAGGATCTGAAATCTGATGACAAACTGAAAACTGGAAAGAAAATGGTAGTGGCAACCAAAGCTCCCTATTTCTGTGTCATTTTCTAAAATGAGTAAAGAGAAGTAACTCTTTAGAGCTGATAAAGAAGTTTGAGAAGGAATTCGGAGACTTTTTTCCCTTTTTCATACTAGATTTCTAAGGAAATCTCTATCTGCTGAAATTTAGTATGGTTCGGTATTGATTATCTAGGCGTTCATAGGATTTAACTGAACTTGATCACAAATGATGAGTCATTTTGTGAGATAAGTTGATGTATCTGCTACTTGCATAGAAAAAAATCTATGCAACTATCCTGCCATGTCTTGAAGGTGTACGCATTTTTTTTCCTCTAGATCAAACTTGCATTATACATAGATTAAAATTCCAGACTTCCATATGAATGTTTCCAAGTATTTTTAACATAGAAATAAATAGAGGTGCATATCTGTTATCCATCCATGAGTGGCAATGAATAGCTATACTAAGATATATGTTAAAAATACACAAGTATTGTTTTGCCTTTTTTTTTTTTTTACACAATTACAGCATGTTAACATTTACGTACTGATAACTGTTGAAATTTTCATTGTCTCCTGAACTGAAAAGTATAAAGTCTCTTCTAGCCCCTGGGCCAAGGGATACATGCACAGAAATAGCAGAGGCAAAAAAAGTTCTCACACTTTCATAGTCATAGAAATTCTAATAAAATGTGCTAAGGACTGCTGTAGAACAGAACAAAAGATATTTTATTCTACAGAGTTTAATGTTCAAGTATAATACAAAAGTCAACAGAATGTTTACAGTGGAGTGCAAAGAGGCAATAAGATAATATTGGTCAGCATAATATTCACTGATCTGAGTACGTCAGCAACCTGCTCCATTTTTCGTGTGTTTTGACGGATGAGAGATTCAGAGGAAAAGAACAGATTGCTTTTGTGAATGCTTCTTGAGAATTATTTCTAACCTTGAGAGGCAATTGAGGATAAGGGATAGAGATGGTTTGCCAGTTCAGTGTAGGATTTGATAGTTGGCCAGTGAATGGACAGAGATGATAGAACTGTGAAAGTCATATAGGTCTTTAGCAGGTCTTTAGAAGCTCTGTAACAGGTCTTCCACTTTACAGACACAAAGAAAGAAATTGCATACTTAAATAGTCATACAACTTTATTTTATTTTTTGCAAAATTCAGATGGAGAGGAGCAAGCAGATGGCACTGATTAAGTTCACAGAAAGATACTTTGCTGCAATGAGGCAGAGAATAATTGAGCACCTGTACAAGAGGTACATCTTTGTAGATGTACTGAGAAGGTAGGAAAGAAAGATATCTTAAAGAATTAGCCAGATTTGAACATGTCAAATACAAGAAGCTCCAGAGAGAAGTCCAGATGGAAACTGATGTGAGCTACAGGTGTTTTTAATAGATGAGGTGATGTTGACCGTAATGATTAAGAAAGAAGGGTTACAAGACTAGAAAGTGAAAAGCTCTGTTAAGCTGTGTTGATGCCTATCTAGTTATGAGATGCATAGAATAAGTTGTCAGGGTACAGGCACTGTCATTAGTTTGAACTGTTGTAAGACATACCTGGAAGAAAGTGTTTGGAGCTTTTGTCTGTCATCCCATACATTATTGACTGGTGCACCATGAAAAAGGAAGGACACAGATATGACTTGGTGAGACCTGTAATGATTCTAGGTCCGTATATCCTTTATCAGCAATGAAATTTCTGCCACTCTTGGTTCCTGATGGATACCTTGTATCGAGTTAGCTTCTGAAGGATTCACATCCTAAATGGAGTGCTTCAGCATTATGGAACCAGTAATGCAGATGTACTCACAAGAGGAAGCATTCAAATTAGTGTTGCTAAATGAGATTCTCCTACATAAGATTTAGAGAGGCTCCTTGGGAGTTCCCACAGAAAGCCATAGTAGAGTTGTGAAAGCTCTTCTAAAAGATGTTTAAGTCTTAAACTAGAAGGCACATCGTAAGAGTCAAGAAAACAGAAAACATTTCTTTGAAGAAATGTAATGGATGGTGTCAAAGGCAATGAAGTCAGGAGAAAATAGATGGAGGTTTGATTTTAAATGTAGCTGAGAGAAGAACAGCAGAGGCTTTGATGAAAGCAAGTACTAGTCTAAAGAAGGGCAGAATATTTGAGGAGAGCTGAAACAACAAGTATGGAAACTAGTATAGTCAGTTTATCAGGTGAGTTTAGAGATGTAACAGATGTATATCTGTTGTGGCAAACTCCTAGGGATCTTAGGGTTCATGTGTGGACCACAATATCTAGCTGTATTCTAGAGAATATTTCTTGTTGCCATTGATCATCAAAAGATTACTAACTTTTGTGATTCATGTGACTTTTATTACAGATCATTTCATCTTACAGAACAATTAGCCAGTTTCCCTTTGAAGCCTGTCAAGGGAATCACAGATTTAATCTTTCTCCCTTAAATTTTGTGATTCCACAGGTAGCTGAGTCAACTAATGGCTCATTGCCAAGAAAGCAATTTCTTTCTTTGCCCCCTTCCCCACCTTTCTTTTTTTTCTATTTTTTTCTGCTTTCAAGAATTCTGTACTTCCTTGATGCTACTGTGGTATTGTCACAACAAACATAGCTCAGTGCTTCAGAAGAAAACTGTCCCACTTTGTTGGCTCTGTGTCCTCTGTGTCAGTGAGTTAGATCAGCTCATGGACAGTCTGCCAAGCACTGTAACTAGGTATTGCATTACCTTTGGATACCTCACTAATACATCTTACACAGAAACCATATTTTACATTTTTCTCTGTATATTACCAAATATACATAACTCTAAATTGGATAAAAGCATGTATAGCATTCCTGGGTACTGACTGTGTGAGATACCATTCACCTTCTAATTTTGTTTTTACTTTCTCAGTTCTTTCCGTCCACACAACAGAAAGTTGTAATGAGCAGGAAAAAATATTCTGGCCCCAAGTTCATCATTATACACTGTGTCAAGATGAAAAAAAAAAAGATCAGGTATACTGTTTTTACAGCTTGTATAACAGTGCAGATGTAATGAGAGAATACACTCACTGTGATGGAAAGCCTGACAGGATAGACTTCATGCTAAAAGTCACGGAGGTATTGGGGACAAGAATGTCATGTGTGTTATGGAACCTTCTGTTATGTTTTTCCCAGACTTCATAGAGATAAATTGTGAGTCTCTTCAGTAAGACCTCTACAACCATTCCTGAGATTCACTGGAACAGAATTGGAGATTTTGAAGAGCTTAGACAGTTTGGGTGATCTCATTCCACAGAACTCAACATATGCTCCATTTATAGTCAATAGAAGGAGGTAGGGTATAATTAATCTTATCCTAGCATAAACATGTTTTGACAGTACCTATTGTAATTTTTTAAAGGTCCAGTGTGACTCATTCAGACCTGTGTGATTCGAAGGAGAAATATAAGACAAGAATCTGTAAGAAAACTTGGTGAATGGCAAACTTTTCAAATAGCATGTACTTCATTCATTCTTACCTGATTCAAATGCAACTGCATCTTAAAGGAAGATGCCATGAAAGGTTTAGACTTAGACCTAAGGTCCAAGACCAGCTTTCCAAATCCTTGCTGTTAATGCCTTTTCATTATGTCTATGGTTGTTGCCACTGTGTGTGTATTGATACACTACATCCAAAAAAAACTTCTAGGCTTTGCGTGGTCATGGCAAAGTCAGTAGAGCCAAACCCTCAAATTTCAAACATCTGACAGGGGAAGCCTACTCTCTGACTGAAGCCAGAGAGTGGTGACCTCCATACGTGCCTGCTGAACCCATACTAAAACAGTGTCAAATCCAGTGGAGGTTTGAGTGTTCTTCTCCTTCCATTACAGTTGATACTGTGTTTTTTTAATTGAAATAATAGAAATTCAGTGGTTCAGATGTGTGGAAAAGCCCATTCAGGTAACAGGTGACAAAAATAATTGAACAAACTATCTTTGTTAATGAGATAGATAGTTGAACATTATAATTGTCTGTTAGTGCAGAGCAACTTTGCTGCTGATTATCCAAACTGTAACTTGGATGACATCCTGAACTGCAACTTCTTGGCTTATAAATTTATGAGCCTGGTGGTTATACTATGCTTAGAAGATGTGATAGTAGCAAGAGAAATGTTCTACCAAAAACATACTAATTACGATCAGAATTGGAAAGTAATCAACCCTATGGGAGTTCTAATCCACACGTTACAGGTCTTTCTGTTTACCCTCCTACATGACAAGTATTGTATTTGTTCTGTTCCTCATCCCCACAGTGGTAGTATTAGAAGATTAAATTATTTACCTTGATAGGGAGACGTTAGTTGTGCCATTGGATGGGATCTAGGTAGGGATCTTGGTTTTATTCAAGTGGTTTTGATCTAAGTCATGATATATTTTAACTTTCAGACCTGAAGATAGAGTGAGGCTCTGTGATATTTCAGAGAATAGCTGAGAAAGCCATAACTCAGATTAAATGAGATAAATCTGTTCTTTTTTAAAGCTTAAGAACAATGCCACTAATAGAATATAATTTGAATATGAAAGGTACAAAGAATACATTTTTCACATTAAAAATAAACACATTTTCTCCACTTCCAAAATAAAATACTAACAGACCAAAGACCTACGTAACTTTTACTTGCCCTGCAGGCTATGGAGGTTGTCAGGGGTGGGACAATAAATAGTATGGAAAATGACAAATTTTGTATAGTTCTCTAGATGAAAGTCATTGCTTTTCTAGAGACAATACCTAGTTAGCCAGTAATTAGCCATTGTACTCTGATTTCAATTTCTTGTGTCAGTGGCTCCTAATGTTCCCTCTTTTGTGGTATTGTGTTTGCCAGCCTTGGGTTCAGATGTGTGAAATGTTTTTTAGAGATGCCTAGAATTCTAGTAACTGAAAAGTTCACAATAAACTTTTTAATACAGAGAAAAGGTATCATAGGTGTTAATAATGTATGGGATAATTTATGGGATTGGCTGTTATTCATGGTCAGAGCTTTATATTACAGATTAAATCTTGTGTTGCATACACCAATTCCAGACTTCTTTTAAAAATGTTAGTGGAGCTATTTCACTTGAAATATTTATGCTGTGTTTTAAACCAGCTGACAAAGTATGGTTTCATCAATCCTAATTTTGGTGATGTCAAAACACTAACTAAAGGAAAGTTATTTCATATACCTGTGCAAATTATGAATACAAAACCCTGAAGTGTCCATGCATTGCTTTGTTTTATTTGTCCTTTTCAAAAGACTGGATGTTAAATACAAAATATTGCATCAGCAAATTTTAAATATATTGAGTTTATGAACTGTATGCGTAACTTAAAGGTTGGTATAGTAACATTAGCTCATGCATTTTTGAGATGCTTTAAGTAATAGGTAATTAACAGTCTTAACTAATCATCTAAGTACGGTATACAATGTAGGCAAATTAATGTCATGACAATTTGTGGACCCAATTCAGAACACAGTAATTGGTTTAAGTTCATAATTGAGACTGTTTGCCCATGATTTTTGTACTTAATACGTTTATATACATATTGTGGAATTTCTAAACTTAGTTATCAGAAGTGCTAATAGGTATAATGCTACTAATTGCGTCTTTGAAACCTGCTGATAAGAAAATACTGTGTCCTGATTGTCATCATCTTTCTTGTATTGCCTTGTGTTAATGTGGCTAGAGGTTTTGAAAGTGTAGCTGAGATGGATGTTTAATTATGAAGATGCAGAATGAACAAAATAGATTATGGAATAGGAAATTGCAAAAAATTATAAGCTCTAATTTTGTCTCTTCTAGGGTACAACTGGTGCAGGCTAGCAGTGACAGAGGGGGTTGCTTCTGAAAGACATGTGAATACTCCATATGCAATTTTTAACCTGAATGGCTGAGCTGATTTTCTGTTTTAAAATTCGAAGTTACAGGAGATATAACTTCAAAGTGAATCAGAGCTATGTTTATCCCTCTTATATGTCAGAGTTTAAGTGCAATGTTTTATGTATACAGTCATCATGACAGTTAAAAAGGCTATAAAGAAAAGCAATTATATAATTGCTTTAAAGAATTAAGTAGCACAGATAAAGGCTTTTAGAAACTACAGAGCAGTTTTAATAATTATATCACCTGAAGTCAAGCTGCAAAATTATGTCCTAATTATTTGCAATGAGTAATTATCTATAAAGTTATAAGCTTTGAAAGATTTTATGGGAGAGTGGGGGAATTCTTTGATATTTTTTTCCCACACACACTAAAACAACACCCCATCATTTTCTATTTTAGCAGTTTCCACAACTTAAACATTAAATTCTTATTGTTGCTTTCTGTTATATTAGTAGTGTGTGTTTTGCAATTCTAATCTTCACGTTTTTCTTTCTTTATCACCAAAGTAGGCCTTTTGAAGCCAGGGAATTTTTCATAGCAATATTGACAGTGTTCGCATTTGCATGATGACAGCCAAGGAATGGAGCAGTAATTTTTGAAATTGCAGAAGTATTTAGAACACTGATAAAAGCTGAAATATATTTTTGATGGATTGAAGTTAAGCATACATGATTTTTCCTGCTGTCAAAAGGCTCTGAATTTAGTGAATATTTGCCTGCTGTGAGAATGCAAGATTAACATCACAACCATCACCCGGGCACCCAAACCCTGCAATTTAATAGCTTTTTAGGTTCTTTCCTTTTTCTAAACAGCAATTAATCTCATTTTAGTACAATTTTCTCGTTTCTGAAGTCGCTCATTGAATCGCTGTTTTGTTCATATTTGGCTTCAGCTCCTCTGCATAGTCATTAAAGTCCCAATTAATGTCACCTTTAGCTGAAGAGTACTCATTTTTATTGAGAAAATGACAGTTGCTGCCATGAGTAGTGCAGTGTAATATACATTAATTGCCCTGTAACACTGGTAATTACGAGTTTTTCAAGCCTCTCAGTAAACTGTCATGCCTAGACAAGACTGTGCTAAAATAGATTACTCATTAGGGAGACCTGTCCTTTTTTCTGGTGGGTTCTTAGTGTTGGTTAAAAAAAAATCTTGAGTTTGAACAAATAGTTGCCAAAAGCAATTTCCTACAACAACATGTCTGTGTTCCGTTTTCCAGCCATCACTTAAGCCTGCGGTCAGCAAACAGACAGGGTGCTGTGGACTCTAGAGATGTCAAGATTTCAATGTTTATTTACATGGATCACGAGGATAAGCTTAGCAATTTGTAATTCAGTGCTTAATATGGATGTTATTAAAGCCACCTTTTCCAGTGTTGTGTTTATAACAAGTCTACCTGATGTTTTAGAAGAACAGTCAATATTATCAATATTTTGTGCCCAAAAAGACTTCAGCACTATGTTACTGACAGTCCAATGAGTTGGAATTATTAAATCCATTATCAAATAATTCTTATGTAGGAACAGCAGGGATTATGTTGTAGGTTATGTGGAATGATGAGCAGCTATTTCAGGAACTGTATGGCTTTGCAAGATGTATTTTTTAAAAAAATCAGAAACCATATGTAGAAAGGTTGGTTAATATTATGACCCCCTCTGAAAATCAGACTCTAATAAGTATATTGTTAGAAGACCCCCACCTGCTGATTGACTTGGGATGTGGTGTGAAGCAAGCGTTCCTAATTTCAGAAGGAATGTATTTCACTGCTTTCTCCTTCTGTATCTCTGATATTTTATGTTTGTTTTTAAGGACAAAATAGTCTCCTTTACAGCTCGTTGCGGCACTGAACTGACAAAAGAAAACCTTTGTTTTATCTTTGTTATAACACCTGCTTTAGGCAATCTGCTCTTTCGCGCTCTCTCTAAATGAATTTTGTCACAGCCTTTCATATTCTCTTGTGGTGATGAGCTAATGAAAGTAGATAGTACAATTTGTGCTGACCAGGTAGCAACTGCCAGCTTGCAGCTGAGGATAGTTTAAAGAAATAAATAAAATACAGCATTATATCACTGATTTATCCATTACATGACATTAATAGTGAGAAACCTTGGTGTGTTTATCTGTTTGTATTGGTGTGCATTTATCGAATTGTTTATGACAAGACTAATTGGGGTAATTGTAGACACTGAAATTACCTGTCAGCTATATGTAACCACACTCCCTTTCTTTCTGACAAATGATGACAACTGAGGGACCCCGTAGCATTACTCATGATGGCTTTTCGAGTGGTAATAAGGACAATAGGGGCCCTGGCTAATTTGACATGGACAGCCTTCACAACAAGAAGCCAGCTAAATGACTTGTCAGTAGGGGAAAGAAGTCAGAAAAGTAATGGAGTCCCCCATGGCGCTCTGACAGGGAGATGAGGCAATTTCAACGGAAAGTGAAAAGGCTTCAGTTTGTCAAGTATTTAGAACAATCAGAGAACAGCTAGAGGCTGGAACCTGACAATAAATTTGTGAACCATGGTAGCAGTTTCATATAGGTCAGTTATTTCATAATGGCTGTGAAGCTTTCAGAGGTTTCTGCTTTCGTAGCATACTTCACATCAGCCAACTGGTGCTTTGTCACCTTAAATTTGTGCTTCACTTTACACAGTAGGAATAATGGTTAAGGTTACAGAGGAACGGCAGTGTAAGACAGCATGATTTGCAGACATCAATCTGTTGAAAAATAAACAAAAATTTAGATAGTAATAGTGTGATTGCATCCATTACAAGCTAGCTGTGTTAACGTGTTCTTTATGATTTTGGCCTGCACCCTTTTTATGGGTAAGTGAAGTACTTTATTTCTCATGGACAAAACTAATAAAACATAACCCCCTCTTCCTATCCTTTCACCTACTGTACACAGTGAAAATTTCCTAAGGTTCATTTCCTGCTGCTTGCTCTTGAAATGTATTCCAGTTCTACAGTTATGACATCTATTGAGACACTCTAACAGTTGACACAAAAGCAGAAATTGTGATTTTTTGAGTGCTCAGCAGAAGATGATGTTCTTAAGGATTAATAAAAAAAAAAAAAATCAAGAATTAAATACCAGCTCTGTGTCCCACTGATAATAGGTCTTTTTATCTGTGGCTTCAGGAGTCTGTTAGTTCTTTTTCTATCAGGTCCTTACCTGTTTATTTGCATTGAGATAAAAAGCCAACCTATGATTAAAGCATAAATTCAGTACAGCACTCTGCCTTCTGAATTCCTGACACAGACTTTTGAATCCCTTACAAGTGTTTATGGATTGAGCACAGATTTAGTTAGAAGTATCAACTTGTCCTTTTTGGCGGAGATTGTTTTGTTAAAATGTAGGATTGAATATATTCATTTTAATGTTTTACTTATGGTCTGATTCCTTCATTTTACCAACTGTCCTGTTTCTTGCACATTTTGAAGCCAGTGCAGCAACTGTTTGTGTGAGAACTGTGTGGATTCTAACTTTTTTTTTTTTTTATAAGTGCTTCAAGATACTTCACTGCATGACCAACACATTTCTTGACCTGGTCTTAGTAGATTCACATACATAAACATTTTCTCCTCTCTTCTCAGTCATTTAAATGCATAACATAGAGGTCTTAGAATAGAAAATTTCTTGTGCCATATTTAAAAAGTAAGGCTGCTTTGTTGACATGAATCTTGCTCCCCCACACCACCCCCATCAATCACCCTTTCCTCATTTTTTCCAGAGTTATGCTCTTGCTCTGTGAGTCTCATTACTCAGATTTGAAGGAATCTTAATTTAGGCAATCCAAGAATTTCACCCTTGATTCCCAATACCTGAACAATTCAAAACTATATTGTATTTCTTCTGTTGTAGTGATTTTGTCAAGAACATCTCTTGGTAAATTGAAGGAGCTTGTTATTCTTCAAGACACACCATTTAGTCAGAGGTTATAAATGGAGTTTTCCCTCTCCACAACAACAAAAAAACTATGAGGTGATCATTTAAACATGGTATGTTCACACCTGAATCTCCTTTATTATGGTTGCCTGTCCTGCACATGTTCATCTCAGTTTCCCAAATATTCTACCAGTTATTTTCTAAGATGCTTCTCCAGCAGAAGTAAAGAAATTATCAACATATGGTAAAGTGGCACCAGGTCTCTTCTCCTCTGAATAATGCAAAATCTTCCCTTTTTTTTTGTCTGAAAAAGCTTTTGAGGTGTTCACATTGAAGTCTCTTCAGAGCACTATGAGATTAGGGTTGTTTGAACAATGAGATGAAGAATTGCTTCAACATGCTGTCTCTTGGCCTATTTCATCCTTCATTACTGGTGGTATCACAAGGGTGTGAATGGGGCAGAATCTGCTCCATCAGGCTCTTTGGTGCAGCTGTCACTGTGGATTGCTTCAATGTCATTCATGCATATAATTGTTTCATTGCTAGTAACTGCCTTTAATACTTCCACTGACCTTATTAGCTCATCTTATCTCATCAGCTTTCCAAGAAATCTTGGGGTGAGGGTTGTTTTTTATCACCTCCTTTTCCTCTCTCCCTACCTCCATATGCCCTAATGTGCTTGGTACTTAAATGTTGTTATCCAGACCTTGATCAAAACAAGAAGCTGATATAGTCTATTTTCACTCTGTGCTGTCTGTGGTCCAGCTGTACGACTCCTGCTAAAGTTAACAGTGGCATCCAAATGGTTGAAATTCCAACTATGATTATTCCTTTCCTTTCTTGACATATTTAAGTTAAGCAAATATGTAGTTAAGTACTATATGCAAAATTATGTATAAAATAGCAAATGAAAAATAATAGATATGTATTAAATGTGTAACAAAATACAGACAAATTCAAACCTGGCAGCAGAATGATAGGTATGGCCCACACTCATTGCAATTCATTTTATCTTAAAGCTCACTATTTTGTTTGGAAGATTTTTTTTTAATTTGTTCAACAATATCCTTTTCCATTTTTTGTCTTACTGTTCGAGAAACAAAGTTTAAAAAAAATTAACACAATAAAGGAAGACAGAGAAGCAAAATAAACTGTTCAGTGTTTAGGAAAATGGCTTTCTTTGAAGAAAATATGTCTTTAAAGTATCTTAGTTTATAAGTATCTTTAAATAGGCAGTATCTTCATAAGTATCTTTAAATATCTTCAATGGCACCATGAGTTTGGGAAGTTGTTTCACAGTGTATTAGAAATACCTCAGTCTTCTAATGATGCTGGTTGGAAATTGTCCCTCATAACTTTTACATCTTTATTTCAGTAAGAAATTTCATTACTAAGCTTGATTTAGGAGGTAGTTTTGGTCTTTTTATCACATTTAGTACAGGTCTTCGAATAAGAGGATTTTTTTTTTCCTAAGGCAAATGCCTATTTTATTTATTGCAGGAGATATTAGAGCTTTGGAGGACTGACAGAAGTTGTGCCTTGTGGCAAGAAGTATCTATTTTGGGAGGAATGAGGACAGTGTAGTTCTGCTGGAGGAAATAGAAGAATATTCCCTTATATAGTGGATTAATTTCACTAAATATTTATTTTAAAAATAGGCTTAAAAAACAAAGACATTCTTTATAAACTTATCAAGACTAAACTGATTTTTTTTGTAGCAATTTGAATTCAATAATTTTACTCTTCAAGAAAAGTGAATCTATTCACATTTACAGAAGGGAAAAAGCTGAGTAAACTCTGAAAAGTATTAAATAGATATATCAAAGTTCTGCATCTAATCTTACTGAAGTAATGGAGGCTATTTTCCATTACCAGACCTTTGAATACTTGCCAAGTTTTGGTACTGCTCTATGTACTTAGGACTTTTTCATAAATATTGTCATTATATAATATTGCATAGGTCTACTGTTAGTATATTCCAAAATGTGACATGAAATCAGTGCAGAAAATGCTTAAATGGAATTTTACGTTTTTATTATTATTATTATTTATAGGTATGCAGGAATTAGTACAAGTTTGGTTTTTGAATTCCTCTCACTCTGACTGAAACCAATACAGCCAACGACAGCCTCAGTTCCTGCATTGAGTATCCCTGGAATAGAAATGCAGAACAGAATCATTTACACCAAAACCACGAGCAGGTCTTTATGTATCAATTATATTTCTGTTTCAGCAGGTACTGCCCACATGGGTTTAGGTGATATGTACATCATAATTCTTGGTTTACCTAAATATTCTGCAAATATAAAATCCTTTGCAAGAATACTACATCAATTACTTAGAATTAATGAAATTACAGTGAATAATAACAGATTATAGTTATGATGGATACTAAATCTGTGGATTTTTTGTTTGGTTGGTTGTTTTTTTGTTTGGTTGTTTTTTGTGTTTTTTGTTTGGTTGTTGTTTTAAGTTCACAACCATTAAGAAAATGTTCTGCTCTTTCCTATTTCTTTATTAAATCATAGAAGGAAATGTTTTTACAGAAGTACAGTACCATGTTTAATTCTTAAATGCAGAGCTCCCTTGTATGAAGAAAGATGTTTAAAACCCTTTATACAGTGTAATGCTAACTGCTCATTCTAAATTCCTGCAATGTATTTACTTTATTTACTTTATTGCAAGGAAGTGGTCATTGCCTGTGTCATTAGCAGGTATAAACAGGAGATGAAAAATCTGGGATATTATGTAGGTTGAAATGTAAGTAGCTTTACACAGAGAAGTAAATATATTTAGATATGATGAAGTTACATGTATCTAAAGCTTTGTATATTTTCACTAACAATTTTAATTGCAAAATAAATTCAAATGACATGAGCTGCATTTGCCCAATATGTAGTCTTAATATCTTTTCAACTATCTATTCCAATAAGTGTAATAACTTTCATTTGCTTTCTCAACATGTTTTTTCCTTCTCAGAAAACTAAGGAAATAGGTCATCCATGAAGTTAATAGACACTGACACTGTAAAATCAGAAGAAGCGTCTTCTAGATACAAGGAAAAAACAACAGCAAAAGTCAGTTTTTCTGTTTGGACATCCAGTAGGTGATGGAGATCAAGTTAGCATCTTTCATGCTCATGCTTGAGTAATAAAAACAGGATTTTTTTTTTGTGGAAGGAGATGGCTTAACTTTTCTATTTCCTCTTTTTTACTTTCTTTAACCTAGCATTGTCATCATCTTTGGTTAATCTAAGTTGAACAGTTTTTTACTACTCAAGTTTCTGTGTCAGTAAGGTAAGTCTAAGAACTGGAGGTGAAAGGGATAAGCATAGGTATGTCAAAAGCACCTAGCTAGTTATTTTATAGCTAACTGAGATGGAAGTGTATGTATGTAAAAGCATTTATTGTTAGACATAATTATAAAACAGTGATTTTTTTCATACAATTCTCGCCCTTAGTATATGAAAATTTGCATGTGTATTGTAAGCATGCAGATTTACTAATAAATGTAAAATCTCTGCACTGACCTGAGGTGCTAGTAGTAATTAGCAACTGGATTGCTATCACTCAATCAATTTTACTGTACACCTGCTCATCCAAAACAACAAAAGAAGATAGATGTCTTTTGATTTTTACCGAGTCCAGATTCATATGCAAAGCCTAGAGTCACATATAAGTTAAGTATCAGTAAAAGATGGCCTGAAATAAATTAATCTGGTTAAATGATAGCATATGTAAAGTGTCTATTCTAGTTCATGGGTGCAGGCCTAAGCTGTCATTCCAGCAGCTGGCAAAGCTTGGAATAATTGGAAATAATCAGTACACAACATGCTAGTAATAATCAATTGCATTAGGAATTCTATTGATGACCAAAATGCCATTTGCTATTTTTATTGAATTTTATTGTATTTAGATTGTAATTTAACAGCCTTCTAATTAGTTTTAACTTGGCTCAATTTAAAGTAGTAAAACCTACTTATCTAATAAGTGGCACATGTCATAAAGAAACATACAACGTCCTTATTTCCGCTAGGTCACTCATCCATTAAATAATTAACTGAATTTTAGTTTTCCCCACTTTTTTCAAGAAAAACAATACAATTGAATTTGTCCTTTTCCCCTTCCCCAAACAAAACATAGAAACAACCTTCCCCCGCCCCAGCTGCATTCTTAACTGTTAAAATATCCTAAAGCACTCGATCACGTTGCATTTTAATTTCCAAGCCATGTGTTGCATTAGCGAAGTACACATGTTACTGATTTGAGCTGAAAGTTCTCAGTCTGTTTAGCAGAACACCAGACTGGCACGAACAAGGTCCTTGCTAGGTCAAAGGCCTGGAGTTGACATCTTTCTTAAATCTTACTTTTGTGAAAACTAGAAGCACAGGTCAGGGCACCTAGCTGATGGCATTGCCTCTTACAACCATTGATTAGATTAGCTCAGCATTTATCAACTACACAGAGACTAACACTTAACCTTTTAACTCAAGAGTCTTGATGTATCCTTACTTTTTAATGAGGATGTTATTGTCCCAAAGTGTTAGCTCCATACCCTTAAAGCTTTTGTGCACAGTTTTTTTCTCATTTTTAGCTGCCTAACAGGATTTAAATACTTCATAATACCACAAGACATGGTGTTTCTAATTGTGGTTTGTTTTGAGGGCACAGATTGTGTAATTTGCTGTAAAACAACTGAAATATTATCATATCTGTTTAGTTCTAAGATTTTGCTTGTATCTGTTCCATTAATCTAGATTTCTAGACAGGAGATGGAGTTTGCAGCTGGCTTGAATGTTAGCTGTTTGTTTATCCAAAATTATTAATTGAGAAATATTTAAATTTGGGTTTTCCTTGGAAAAGATGTAGTTTCCTAATACTTTGGAATTACCTAATTATCTGTTACTCGTTCTGAATATAGACCCTAATTACCCAAGGCTTGAAAACTGATTCACATCTCTACAACGAGCAAAATTGCATATGATCCAATATCTGCCAGACTGGATTCAAGTTTTCCTTCTCTTGGAATCTGGGGCATAAAAGTGATAGATTTTGTCAGTTACAAGTGTGAGAATTACAAAAAGAGTGCAAAAAGTACTGTCATGAGAGAGAGAAAATAATTCTGAACTCGCAGATTGATTGCAAGAGTTGCAGGTCGTGCTATAGAAAACAGTAGGCAGGAAAGAAAATACAAGAACCATGGCAAATGCAGGATTGTACAACTTCTACGCAGGTAACACAGAGTTCCCGATGATACAGTGAGGTGAGAGGCGGGTACCTGGGGGCTGTAGTCCATGCAGGTCTGAATCAGGTTCCTCTGAGTCCTAATAGAAGCTGAGACAAATCACAGCAGTGACAAGCCATGACCTAGCAGTAGAGTATCCACAACCAAAATAAAAAATAAAATAAACCACCTGAAATATTGTTGTATGGCTAAGTAATGGGAAGTATAAGAAGTAGTTACTATAGTGGCAACAAGAAAGGTTAGAAGCCATATCAAAAAGCTTCTATACTGCTTTTAGTTGGGAGTATTTCTGTTAGGCAGTAGTAGTAACTACTTTCTACCTGCTCTGGCTTAGCTTTGTAACTCCTGGCAGCTAGTTACTTTACCATGAGCAGCTGCGGACATAGCACCTAATTACTGCCCTTTGACTCTACGTGTGCTGCTTTTTATTGAAAAGGCCTACGTTAGGTACAGATTTCTTTAGGACCCCAGCATCAAGAGCTCTGTCTAGGTTACAAATCAGGGAGGAGGCACAACAGCAACAGCTCAAGAATAAAAGGTTCTGCATTTCTATTTCGAAATCCCAGTTTGTAAACAAGACAGAAAACACTAATGTTTCTTGGAAAAAAAAAGGGGTGAGAAGAGGGGGCCTTCCTGTTTATGTCTTTCAAATTTCATAAAACCAGATTTTGAGAAGTAATAGTATTTTCAGATTATTTTTCACTGTCCTTTAGCCTGAGCACTTGCGCTCCATGCCCTAACTCCAGCCTGGGTGTTCTGTGGCAGACTCCCATCCATCTCTGTGTAAACAGAAGTGTTGTTGTTCTGGTCCTCCAGTTAGAAACAAGCTTGGTCCTAAATTCCAGCATCTGGGGATGGAAGGAGTAGCCTGACAGCAGTAACCAAACAGATCAAGACACAACTTAATACTAAACATAAAAGTTTCATTAATCTGGAAGAGAAACAGCAGCAGAGGGATTTGCATTTTTTATTACTTAGTCTCATGTTATCTAGTCGTACGTTAACAATTTATTTTCCTGCTTAACTTAACCCTTTGATTAGCCAGATGACTTCAAAAGTAGGCTCTATTTTGAATCTGTTGTGATACTAAAAGCAAACTTTGTTTCCTAAAATTTAACTATATGCCCTTCAGAAAATGTTGGACTTCACACTTACTTCAGTCTCACTGCAGACTACAAAGTCAATTTGAATACCATTTAGTACATTTGAAAGCAGTTATTCTATTGTTAGTAAAAAGTAAAGTTATATAGTTATTATTATCGTTATAGTTATTATTATAGTTATAGTTATATTATTATATAATTATAGTTATTATATATATAGTTATATATAGTTAGTAAAAAGTAAAACAACACGTTTAGTTTTAGTCAAATTATAGTTAGTGGAAATTAACGTACAGCTCTCTAAATTGAATTCGTTTGAAACAGCTTGGATCTTAGACATTATTCTTGATGTTCTAGGAAAAACAAGCCTCAATATGATGAAAGCTGGGTTTAAAAACCATGGATGTTTTCTGTAGCTAAAATAAAATGGTGGAGCTTCATTGCTGTCACCAAACCTATCTAGTTTAGGTTCAAAACACGAAGTGTAATGATAATAAAAATGTCACAGTAGTCTTTGGCTTCTCTAAGACATTGTTTCATCACATAGTAAAAAAAAAAAAACAAGACAAATTAACTTTTTATTGTTCTCCACTGTTTAAGAGGAGAAAAAAAGTTTACTTGAATATATTAATATATTCAAGTATTTTTTGATTTGTTTCTCAGCACTTCCTCTTAATATCAGCTTACATTTTTAAATGTATCAAAATTTTTAGTATCAGCTAATATTTTAAATGCTAAAAATATGTAAAAATATTTTTAAATATTTTTGAATGTAAGATGACATTATGATATCTGACCAAAAAAATATTTTAGATTTCTTTGGTTAGATATCATAATATCTATCATATTACAATCAAGCTTCAATCATATCAAGTTTCCTGTTCACAGGGGAAAAAAATGTAATGGTAAATAAACTATTTTAACACTCTGTATTACATCTACATTATTTTTAAGGTTGCTTTCATTTTGTGGGAACGCCTCTTTCTTTTGTTAACAGTGAGCAGGACAGTGGGCACATGCCTAAATCCAGGTGAAGACAGATTCTACAGCATGCATGTACTAAAAGCCATATCAAATCTTGAGGAATTGTAGTTTTGGAATATTTCAGTGGGTAATTGTAGAATTTTCAGAAATAATGAAGTTGTGGAATATCTCAACTCTCTTGCCAGATCAGGTGAATGTGTCTACCAGGGCTCAAGACAGACTTGCCCTAGGGTGAATTTTTACTTACTTTTGTTTAAATGTATATGATTTAGAGATACTGAACAGTCTTATATTTTGCTCTTTAAAGCAACTAAATTATTATTCTCCAAATTAAGCAAGTTGCTTGGTCATTTTCAGCAGAGAAGAAAAAGCACAGTCTGTAATACATCATGTACATTTGTTTTCTCTAGGTACATCAGAGAGTTAAACATCTAGCAGAAAGCTATTTAAGTTTAAGGATAGTAATAGCATGCAAAAGATGTTTCTAGCCATTGAAAAAAAACAGACTAACAAATCAGGAGTTCTGACGGACAGCAATGAAGTTCAAACTAGTTTTCCAAACTGACAAGTAAAACCTAACAATTTTGTAGTGAACTTCAGTCTGTGTATGAAAACTTCTCTGTTTTTGTTTTTTTCCAAGCTATACATTTATTATAAAAATATCCGCTTTAACAGTGCTTTCTTTATTTCTTTCTTCTTAAAGTCAGTCATTCAGAAAATATGCAACTTTCTCAGAGCAATGTCTTGCTAAATTTAGTCTGTCCTGCAATAAAAGTTGTACTACAATATTCATGTTGATTTTGTACATATGGAATCGACTACACTGAAAATAAGTTATGCAATCTTTTTGGTTTACAAAACAAATAGAAATAAATACACTAAGACAAATATTTTAAATTTCTTTCATGCATTGTTTTGAGTTCAGATGAAATTTATTCTAAAAGGAAAGCATTTGCCATCATGGAATTCAGGTAAATCCCATGAAAGTATAATTAAAAACAGTCACATTTCGCCATAAGAAGGGCAGATTATTCCTGTTTATCCTATAATTTACCTTAACCAATTTAATAAGTGTGTACTTGTTTGTTTGTTTGTTTTTGTTGGTGGTGGTGGTTTTGGGTTTTGTTTTTGTTTTTCAAATAAATATTATTTCCTTTAACTATTTTCCTTTAATTTAGTCAGAAGACTAAATGTATAATTTAGGAACCAAGAGTGGCGCACAGAGATGGTTGTAAAGTTACTTATCTCTCACTATATTTGCCTTATCAGGAGGTGAAAAAAATTGACCAAGATAAATTTAAAATAAGGAATCCCATCATGAGCATGCCCTCTCTCTCTCTCTCTCCCCTGTATATATGCATATATGTATGTGTATGTGCACATATCTGTGACTGTGCTGTATTTTTATGTTACTACAACAATAGTATAAATCATTAGGTTGGCTCTATCTCTGAGCTTATTGCCCAGGAATCTTTTCACATAAAATTTATAAACAACTTTAAGTTAAAAGACAGGACAGTGAAGTTCGAAATAAATACTGGGTTAAAATTGGCTGGCTGAAAATGTTTCATGTGTGGCTGATGATATGAAGCTTACATCAGTTTTGTGGGGTTCTTGCTTTTTTGTTGTTATTGTTGTTTTCCCATTTTCCACTTTTGGGGTTTGGGTTTTTCCAGTATATTTCTTATGTTTTTCCTATCCTTGCATTTCTGGAGGTCTAAAAGTCGATAGCCTTGTTTGTGGAAGACAAACTGCTAATAACGTTAATTTTTGGAGTCTTTTACCATTTCCTGTTGGCAGAGCAAACTTTCAGCCATTAAAGCAGAACTCTCAGTAGATACACGCATGCCTGAGTGTATTAACAAAGATAAACGAGTACTAAAAATCTGAAAAGCTTCATCAGACTGCAATGGAGATAAATTCATTAATGCCAAAACATTCATTTCGGTTATCAGATATAAAAATGACATATTTCTTTGATTTCTTATGGTATTCTTCTTTCCTATATTTAAAGATAATCATTGTCACTCCAGAAAATTTGTTTAGGAATTTTTTGTTGGCTGTTGGGAACGGTTTTGGACAGAGAACAAAGTTTTAGTAAGTTTCAACATTTCTGCTGTACAAGTCAAAGTGAAATGTCTGCTTTGGTTCAGTTTAGAATATATCAATTATTTGGGTGAACTTGAAATGTTTTCTTTCATGCAATTTTTAAGAAAGCAACAAGTGCAGTTCTGCATGGCACTGTATTTAATGTGAACTTTTGGGGCTCTGGAGCTCTTTTTTGACAGTACTTAATTAGAGTTGAGGAAGTCTAAACACATTCTTACATGTTAAAAGAAAGGAGGGGGCGATTTAACGCTGAAATATTTTTCAGCAAACTAAAATGAAAAATTTGAAAGTGTTTCAGTTTCATTTAAAAAATTACTAAACTTTAATGTTGAATCAAAATAGTTCCTTTGTCGTGGAAACTTCAGCTTTAAAACTTCAATTTCAATCTGATGTCGAATTGAATGTTGAAGGTTGAGTTTCCAGATGATGCTAAGGTAAAAGGTGGTGCAGCTAAAGCCCTTTCCAACTCCTGTCCATCAGCAATACGCACAATCTGGTGCCTGGAGTTGAGAATAACAACACAAAGAATAATTTAATGGGAACATGCTCAATTCCAAGAGCATTCCAGTTAAAGCAGGGTTTTCTTAGAAGTATTGTTTACTAGAGATCCACCTGAGATCACCAAATCACTGATAACAGTAACTACAAAGAGATATCTAATTTCCATCCCTGACTTCTTAATAAGACCAATAATCCTTAGATGTGATTAGCAATTTCTAATTGCTTTTTTTGTTTTGTTTTGTTCTGGAAGATGCTTGCTCCTTGCATTTATTGAATTTTTGGGAGTGCAGTACGAAGAAGCATTCATTACCTACTGTTAAATCCGGAACTGACAAGACATGCATTGCAAATATAATTCATGATCGACTGTTATTTAGCAATTCTATATCATTTTGTTTGCATCTCATCCTGTTTCTTGTATTGATGTCAAATTGTGATATAAAAGACAAATGGAGTTGCTGATCAATGACTAAATACATGCTGATATAATCAAAATGGCATAAGAATAGAGGATCCATTAAGTACAGATCATAATGTATGCTAGAAATTAAAATCCACAACTGTGAGATGCTTTAGTGTCAGGAGAGATTCCAGTGCATCTGTTTACCTTCCATTCATGTGAGGGAATCGTGAATAAGATAGAATGCTTAAAAGTTGGAGAAAAATGGGAAGTATTAGACGATGTTTCTAGAAAAGAGTAATGTTATGTTCATTAATATATATTCTACATTTTGAACTATTGCAAAAATTTCCTCTTTATCATGCTAACCGCTTTGCCTTTCATATTTCATCCTGTGAAGTATCAGTTGACTCTCATGCCTTTAATGGGCAAAACATTATTTATGAGATGATAGATACATTTTCTTCATTTGTATTTGGAAGGTTCCTATCATACAGTCCAATGAATGACTGACTGGTCAATATTTCTTTATTTATATTTTACTGAAGTAATCAAGTCTGTCCCCCCATGTTTTGAAAAAGTACCATGTATATAAACAATTTATTGTAGTGTCTGTGTGTGTTTGTGCATGTTCTTAAGTACTATGTTTAAAGATGCCTTTTTTATTAAAACGATAAAGACATGGAATTATGAATTATTGGTTTATCCTTAATACAGCCAGTGAATTATGATATCTAGGCACAAAGTGGTAAGTAAAGATTTTTAGTCTGATCTCTGAATTTCCTTGTAGCTGTGTTTTTTTCAGACTTCTAACAGTACACTAAGGTAATGGGCTAAGGGACTGTGGTTTAATATGGACTAATGCACATGGCAGGGCTTTTACATTAGTGTTATTTCTTTTGATGCATTATAGTGAAATTGTATTTTAAAGCCAGGCAAACTATTGATGCTTTTATTGAATAAAATAATTTATTATAGAAATATTTTAGTTTGTTGACATTTCATCATCATATAACAGTAAACACAATACACATTTCCCATAAGACTATTCTTGAGAGCCAAATATTTACCCTTTGCTTATTCGAAAGGTAGCATTGTAATAACTACTCTTCAAGTAAGTTTTAAAAAAATGTTTAAAGATGACCTTTTTAGCATATAGTAATAAGTGAGAATTATCTCAAAATAGTCAAGTTTGCTTAATAGTTCCAATTAATATTTTTAAAATTGACATTCAATTTTATCATTCATGGACAGTTTTTCTTTTTAGACATTGGACAAGCTAAACTGCCAGGCTTACCTTTCTGGCACTATCTTAAAATCATGTATTTTTAATTCACCTAGAATGGCCAAAATATGCAAACAGTTAAAAGTACCTATTCCACTTACCTGTGAGTTAGTCCAACACTTTAATTACTGAATGTTTTGATTCATCTGGAAGCATTACAATTTGCAGAAGGAAAACAGTTTTCAAAGTTATTGTAATGTTAAAAGTGAACTAAAATATTTATTGTAGATTAAAAGCTTTGTATGTAAATTCATTTATCTGATAAGACACTAAAATTGTTGAATTTGTTTCTCTTGGTTTCTGGAAACATTCTAAGGATAGATAATATTCCACTTAGCCCGATACATAAAGTAAGACAAGGTGATTGCTTGTTCCCTATATAACTTATTTTAGACCATTTGTATTTTTTTAAATGGCCCAAAATTTATGTGTCATCATTTAGCGTCTGTTTCTTTATTGACAGCCTTCGTTGCAAGTTTGTTAGTAAGTGCCAGTTAATACTGAATGAGAACTGTGGCTTAATCATCTACTTTTCACTTTTGGGATTTGTAAATGTTGTCTAGATATCTCATACCACACCTTGACTTCACATATATTTTTAGATTTTTTTCTTCACAAAGATTAATTCCACTCTGATCACATAATCTCTATTTTTTTTTCATCTCTCTTGTTTCTTGTATTATTTTTTGTTCAAATGTCCCCAAAATATGTTATATGAAAAGCACCCCTGTTAGAAGCAGTAGGTAGAAGTAGATGGAGGTGGTTCTTTCTTCAGAGTTTGAATTCTGAAGCTTTAGAGCTCATCCTTCCAATAAACATTTGTGTTGTGTAAATGAGTGGACAGGGAAGACTAAGGAGTTGAGTGTATGCTATTTGTTTTCTGGAATAGTTCCCCTCTTTTTTTACTCATCCAGTTGGTAGTTGACTGTAAAGAAAATCACCACTACATGTGTCTGTAATTCAATTTTAGACATGCTTAAGAATAAATTCACTAGCTATACAAACACAAACTGAAGAACTGTAATAAAGTGTTTAAAGTGTAATAGAACGTTTTGTTTTTTGTTGTTTTTTTTTGCTGTCACATTTGATTCAATTGCTATTGCTTTGTTCAGTTTTACTGTTAAATAAAGCTCTATTTGTACGCCAAAGTGTTCATCCCTATTCAGCCATTTTTACCGTGGGCAGGTTTGTTGTATGTGGCAGGTCTGGCATCATATTCAGTAAGCAGGCAGGCCACCTGTCACACTTACCTCTGGCAGGAGCTTGTTCTACAGGTAAAATTTATCCACTGAGAATTTGATGCCATCACTTACCTATAGATTTGCTTCATGCTTTGTGAATGGCTGTATCCATGTGGAGTACAGTTCTGCAGACAGGTCAGGGCAAGAGGTGTCCACATGGTCCCAGGAACCTTTCATGAGCTGTGTACAGCACCAGAACTGTAAGAGGAATCCAGAAATGGCTTTAAAAAAGCAGCAGTGTGTGTGAGTGGTATGGGTATTACTTACAGATAATAAAACACTGCTTCCTTGAACACTAGCACAGGGGACAGTGAAGTAGCTATTACTGAGATTTCTGAGCTTTGGTGGTTGTTTACATTTCTTTCTATGTATACCTTGTCACTTTGCTGTAGGTCTGAGGATTAGACAAGAGTAACCTAGGTAACACTGAAACAGAAGTGCTTGAGTTTGGTTACGTATGTGTTGTAAAAGCAAAAAGAGAAATTAAAGAAGTATTCATTTCTTCAATTTAAAAATTTTGTTTGTCTTTATGCATTTATCTAACAAGTCTAGAGAACCTTTGCAAGTTCAAGATGTTACCTTTGATAAAAATCAGTGCATTATTATTTATGAAGACTAAATTATTAAGCTATGTTTGTGGGCTGGGATTTCACAGCAACTAAACAAAGGTTCAGGTTCATACTGCTCATTTGAATAGGAGATTTCTTTTACTCCTATGTTTTTTAAAACTCCTATCCTCCTACATGTTGAAGGCATTTCTGGTGTCATTTTATATAATGAGTGTCATTTTATACAGGCATTCATCTTTGTTCCTCAGGTACTGAGAAAATATTTTGGTCTGTGTTTAATTTTATCAGCAGTGGTGATACCATTTATAGTTGCTTGGGAAAATACTTTGTTTATTACATTCATGTACTACATTTAGGAGTGTGTAAGATTTTCTCATGATCTAGGCCCCGGCTATCATAAACACCATGTCTTGTAATCCATTTATTAAACATACTGAGATTGGTTTTTAAAGCATTTGAAGCATTTAAGTCCCACTGCCCTACCTCGGAAGTTGTTCTAGACCCAGAGCATTGACCCCCTGGATGTGCTGGTAGAGAATAATTACACCACTTCTCTGCAAAGGCTGAATTCATGTTGCCTTTCCTGTGACCAACTGTTTGTTTCCCTGGACATTGCAGTAGCCATGCTCTGTATCTGGCAGTTATGGGTCATCTTTCTTTTCCCTGACTGCAGATTCCAGATGAGTGCTAAGCAAGTCTTTAAGCATATGCAATGCTTCTAGAATTTTACTGAAAATATCTCTCCCAGCACTTCATAGGATTATTTTTCCATAGCTGCATCACTTTGCATTACTACTGATCAACTGTTACACAGATTGATTCCTTCTTCCTGCAGGAATGCAAAGGGAAATATCATTTCTTTATTGTGGTCTGTATATCTGTAGGTTTGAAAAGTACTGCAGCAGTATTTCTAGCATGTTACTGTTATAGTGTAGATCACGTACAAAAGTCAGAATTATTACAGAATTACTACTGGTAAAAAATGTAGCTAATGTGAACACTGGCTAAAAATGTTTGCTTTGGTTTCTGGATCTTTCCTATTTAAAACAACTAACGTCCTGTGATTGGTCACGGCTGCCAGACATATTGAGAGCAGCAAGTCAAACGTTTTCCTCTACTGTCACCACATCTGCTGTTTTATTAAGTTTTGTTTATTATGTATTTACACAGTAACAATCCAAATATGGTATCCGCTTTGGTTTGGTTTGGTTTTCTAAAAAGTGAAATACGGTTTGTCTTCCTCTAATGTAAATATTATGTAATCTCACAACTCCTGCAGTGTGTAAGCCAAGGTACTGTGCAAATGCACAATTGTCCTTAAATGCCCTCAGAAAAAGTTTGCAGATCTATCAGGTATTATCCATCCTTATTTATAGGCAAGGACAGACTCTTGTGCAAAGTAAATTGAGGTAAAACCAATCGGCTTGTTTTATACATTACCTATGTTACCTCACAGTACAGCACAAGAAAGTGTTACAATCCACTCAGTTATTTCATTTATTCCAGAAAGTTAAGTCACTTCAGTGTACGTATATATTAAAAGAAAAAAAATCACTCAGTACCACAAAGCTCTTTAAAGTCAGATTTCCATAAATTTGCACAGTACTAAACACTGGCAGCATTAAGCAAATGAGAGCAAATAAGTACATTAAAGTGGAAACATGACTTAAGCAAATAGAAGCTGTTTTGTACTGTTCTATACCATTTCTATCATTCCATTTGTGGTCTGACTTTTTAATTAAAGAATGGTTTCAAAGTGCCTATAGGTAATCAAGAAATTAAGTATGATTTTTTTAATTCTTATTTTTGCTGGTTCAACTGGAATTATAGCTGTCTTCATCTCCTGAATTTACCATTATTCTGCAGTTGCCATAGTGAAATCAGGTAGGACAGGCAAAGCTCTACTCGCTCTTCTCTTTGAACTTCAATATAAATAATGCTTAATCTATTGGTATGGCTTTAGAAATAGCTTTTAAAAATGTTAATGTGGATTTAGCAGTTGTGGAGAGGGAGAGATATACACAGGTCTCTAAGTGGAAGTCCTATTTACCCTTGGCAAAAATATAGTACCTGTGTGAGGAGCCCAAATTTTCCTCAACCAGGGAAGGAAAGAGAGGCTTGAGGAAAAAAATGTGTATGTCTGTGTCCATTTATACATCATGCTGTCAGATGCTTCCTAGTGGTGCTTTTATGGGGGATGAAGGAGTAATAGGGGCAGCTGTTTGTTTTTTGTTTTTTTTTTTTTTTGACTGAGTAGCTGTGTTTTGTAACTGTAATAGTACCATAATAGTAATATTACCACATCATTTCAAGTTAGCGTGCATCTAGTAGCCTAATGGAGAGAGCTTTGTCATTAGAGAAATTTCAGGTAGCACAGACTTGGTGCTGAGAAGCTCCGAATCCCACTGTAGATTCATCTGATTTTTCAGGAAGGCGATGTCAGGCTTGCCGAGTGTGTTGTATTGGCTTATAGGAATATGTAGTATCTACCTAAGGTGTTCTGGTCTGTTGTGCACAGGCCTACCTCTAAGTCAATTCACTTATTTAAAACTTTGTACAAAAGTTATCTCAAGTGTAGAAGTACCAATTTATAAAAAACATCGTGCCTCAAAGGCACACTGAGAGATTTTTCAGACCTCTAGTAGAAGTCAGGGTTTGGTATGGAGAGATCCTAGAAGTAGAAGGAAACGTGCAGTTGAAATTGCCTAAATGCTCACTGACTGTCTAATTTAATTAGATGATCCAGTTGTTCTCCCTGTATTTATTCTCCCTACTCATTTATTTATTTATTTATTTATTTATTTATTTATTTATTTATTTATTTATAGGTTAAAACTACAGCTAGCTTAACCAGACGGAAACTCCCTCTTTTGCAAGACCACTATAAACTGAGGGGACAGACAGGAAAAATATCTTAAGTGTCTTTCATGGCCTATATTGGGCTTCCATTACTCAGTTCAAGGAAGAGGTGTCATTCCCATCTTCAGCATACACAGTGTGCTCAGGTTGGACCAGCTGGAAGCCTTATGTCAGCACCTCTCCCTAACGCTGCTTTGTGGCTGTTCATGACAAATGGATGTGTGTGAAAGACAGCTTTCTCAGGAGGGTACTGCAAGAAAACAGCAACTACGGAATTTAGGAACCATTTTTAACCTCTATCCTCCATTATGTTTTGAATGTTTTGGCATCACAATCACATGCACAGAGAGAACAGAAAATAAGCAGTTTAAGAAGTAAACATAGAACAAAAGAATTGCTCAAAATTTTGGCTGATAAAGGGGAGGGAAAGGCATCTAACCACAACAGATACTAATCATTTAATATACTTGCTCTGAGCTTTTCAGCAATGTAAGAACATAAAATTAAAAAAAAAAAAAAAAAAAAAAGTAACTGTGGTGTGCTGAAAATTAGCCATGGCTCAGAGTGAATGAGAAGACTGGTTGATGTTCGGTTGTTCTTGATGTTTCAAGCTGCTTACTTGCAATCTTAGTTTACTTGGGAGGGAAAAACTGTATTTCATGATTTTTCTTCTTGTTGTTGCTTTTCTTTTCTATTAGTTTTGCTTTTGTCTTAAGAGGGGGAGCAGGAGGAGCAGGACTGAACAGGACTCAATCATTCATACTTTTTCTATTTATTTCATTTAAAGGGAATGCTAGTGCAACCTTTGATGCCCTTAAAAGACTGCCAACCAACAATTTTTCCCTTATAAAATACACTTCCTGTAAAGTAAAAAAGAGTAAGAAAAATAGTTACAGTGAAAAGATTATTGAAAACTAGAAGTTTTCAGTGCTTAATGGATTTTTTGCGTGCTTTATTAAAATGTTAAAAATATTTAACAGTGATGGTTACCAGACACCTAAACCAGCAATAACCAAGACAAATCCTTGTATTATACATAAAGTTAATATTGCAACATTTTGCATGAGTTTTATTTATAACTTACCCACTGATGACATTAGACTCCATTTTCAATACTGTGGTTTTTATGGTGTCATCCAATTGAACAGCACAGGTGTGTACATTATCCTGACCTTTGGGGGGGACATGGAGAGGGAATGTAGTCACTCTGAGTTTGTTTTGAACTTGTCTGAAAGGATTTTCCCATATTTAACACGATGACCTTGTGGCTATTGGGACAATAACATTCACACCATCTTTGGGAAGAGCTAACACACAAATGCCATATATGGAGTAAGTGACTTGACACAAGATCAATCTAGCAATTGCATGGCAAAGATAAATAAAACATGGGAATACAGAGTCCAACTTCTTTTCCACTATTTTCAATGCATTCTTATAATTATATGAGGGAAGGTGTTCACACTCATGTTCATACTCATTTTATCATGTTGCAGACTTCTGGCTCAATTCTCATCAGACATTGGTAGTAATATGTCACTGTTATCATGACAAATCTGGTATTTCTTCTAAACCTGAACAAGTGATAGTATTTTCCTCTGAATCTTCCTTCTTCTAGTCTCCCTTATAAGGCACTGTATGTCTGTATAGTTTTCCTGCGAGCAGTATTTCTTATTTTAATGGTGAGCCAAAAAGGTTCAGTGTGTAGTAAGCAAAGTTAAAATTAACTTGTTTCTAGGGTTGGTATATACTAAGCAAGAATAAATAACTTGTAAATAAATCTAGATAGCATTGTGATTTTTTTTTCAGAAGGTGATAAGGTTTCACAGTAGAGCTGTGATTGGCTGATAGATACATAAAAAGTCTGTGTGTATGCATGTATATGTACGTATATATATTAAGTGAAAAAGAAGGCAAAAAGCTGCTCCTTTTGGAAAAGGTGGGAAATAATCCCCAGTTATGCACCAGTTTGAGATAATAACAAATGTAATAATTCTACAAAAAGCCCAGATGGTGTCCTGAAGTCTCTGGATTTTTATTTTTATTTTTATTTTTTTTGAAAGAAAGACTGGATATTTTGCAGGTGACAAGTTGCTACAAAAGATTTACGTATCTCAGGATGCATGTTTTCCAAATAACTAAAAATTAAGTTATTTTTAAATGTGAAATGAGGCAGGGCCAACTTGGGTTGTACAGACACTGGTTTTAACGTATTAACTCAGAAGGGCCCAGGGCATTAGAACTGATACATTCATAACAAAGAGCGTCAATGCCAGGCACAACTAAAATTTGCTAGCAGATTCCAAAGGAGGCAAAGAGTATTTTTATTTTCCACATCGGCGGAGGTGTTTGCTTTCCTTCTGGCTGGAGTTGAGGTGCCACAACAACGGGTAGCAAATGTAGCATTTTCTTCTTCATCTGTTCCCTGCTTAATACAGATAGGTGACTTACACTTCCAGAGACAGTAAATTTAAGTACAGCATCACACATAAAATATTTCTGCCTGTCAATTACACACAATGATGTGTTTGGCAGTTAAACTGCTAAGCAGCATTGTGTGAAGATACTCAGTGTGATTTACTATCCAGTCTTGGACTAATTCTCTGATTTGGGAAGTTGGAAGCACAGATGAGTTGTCCTCCATTTGTTAATTCATCTGTTACATTGTTTTATTGTATATTTGTGTATAAGAATTCTGAGATAAAGAATTGTCTAATAATTCATTCAAAATGTTGAGGTATCTTTAATGCTGGTTCCAAGATTTATACTGAGCAAATGGTAAATACTGGTATACAGTGCATTTATTTATCAACATTTTTGCGATCAAAATTTGCTGAACAACTTTTCCAATTAGCGTGGTTCCATTTTACAGTACTTATTAAACAAAAATAAATTACTGTGAGAGCAGTCCTGCATCCCCTCTTAAATGCACTTTTGGCATATCCTATCGCTCTGGCAAGCACTGTCACCAGATAAACAGCTGCACAGAAAGAAAGGATTTCTGCAAACTAGGAGGCACTCACAGATTATTCAGATATCATCTTGCACTGGCCTTCGGACGGCCTGTTACTTCCAGCCCTAAAAATAAACAACTATTAATCACCTAATGGCAACATGAGTTGACCAGCACTTATGGCTGCCTGGACCTCAATCTAACTCTACTCAAAAGCTTTTCTCATGTTTTCTGTCACCCAGCATAAGAGGTAGTTTGCAGCCAAGCATTCCTTTGAGAGGACTGCTCTGAGTTTAACAAAACGTTTCAAATAACCTCAGTAACTCCTCTCAACCTAAAGCTTAAAAGATGTAGAGTCAAACAATAGCAGCCTCACATCAGCAGTCTCTGTAGAGGGAACTAATAGGGATAAGGTTTTCACAGAGAAACAGTAACAAGCAAGTACCTCAGAAAGCACCATTTCTTGCCTGGGTTTACTCAGAAAGTGATGCTTACAATGACAATATATGGAACATCTTTTTCTTCACACCCTTTCAAAGGATAGCAATAATTTTGCAATGTTGAAACTGGTATATATAAGTAGCACCACTTAACTAGAAGTTAAGCATGTTGTAGCATAGCATGTTGTAGGATGGAAAGGTATTGCTGCTTGAGTAAAACAAGAGGGAACAGTTAGTTGGTATAGAATATCAGACTCTCACCATCAGAAGGGAATTTATCAAATTTCTGAAGAAAATGTAAAAAACTTTTTTCCTATTGTGCATTTCAGACTGAGATTTTTTTTTGGTTGAGATTCTTTTGCTTACTCCTTTGCCCATCATCCAGGGTGCCGTAAGCAATACAAGATTCTTATATTCCAGGGAAATTTGGACCTATCTATCTCCAAATTACCAGTAAGGTAGCTGGAATATTCTCTATTATCTCTAACTTCTTTCTAGATAGATACTGGAACTAACTTCTCAGACAGCTAAAATGCATTGTTTTCCAAAATGCACGCCCAAGTGATCTCCATTAATGCTAGAGACAACTGTGACCATAATTTCCATCAAACAGTCAAGCACTACAAGGATTAACAATTTCTTTCCAAAGCACTGATACGAATATCATGGTAATTTTCACTACAACAGCCTAATCCTGCAACACAGGCATAAGGAGTACCTTACAGTCTCTCTTTACATCACAAAACCTTACTGACTGGTGTGCATCTAACCCATTTCAAAGATGCTGAGACTAAAAAAGATGTTCTACCTTAAGTACACACAGCCACTTAGAGAGATGAGCATCTCAAAGACTAATAAACAACAAAGTATTATGTTTCAACGAAGTTAGGACATAAACCAACAAAAATTGAAAAATTCAGAGTTCAGTCAAGGCTTAATGAAGAGCTGCCTTAAGCTCTTCACTTAGAAAGCCTTGATCCTTGTAAATCAGTGTAACCTTAATGTTATTTAATCATAGCTTTTTAAAGTTAATTTCCATGAGAACTATATTTAAAAAAACCCTAAGTTGTCATTGAGGATTATAAAAATCCTTTATTTGCCTGGAGAACAGTACTCAGATCTGAATGAATAAGTGTAAGTGGATAATGTGTTTCGACAGGTTGTTTATTAAAAATGTATTATGTAGCTAAAAGTTATATTGTATTTATAATATTTTAATGACAGTGCCTTGCACAGTTTTTGGTGCATTCTATTAATACGCATTTAAAAGTTGTGCTATGCAAAATTCTAAAATATTTTAAATGGTCTCTTATCTCCGTATAAATATCACTCGATTTGTTTTATTTCTCCAAATGCCAAGAGCAATTAAATCATATTATAAGCCCGATGAAATGCTGCTCTTTGATTGATGCTTTAACAGCCTCACTGAAGAGAGAAAAAGACTCTAGTGTAAACCAGAGTAAGCTGGTATAAAAAAAGCTCATTAAAATTTAATTGTATCCAAGAGAGGTGTGACTACAGAGACAGAGTCCTGATACTAGTTTCTGTCTACCTTTTTTCACCTGACAACTCCACCATTCCACATCAACTGAGTATCACATCAATACCTGGCATTCAAGGAAATGCTTACCTTTCTCAGCCCACAAAAAATTTCCATTTTTGAGTCAAAACCTACTTGGGAGTTGAGGTCTCACAGAATATTAACAGACTTAAAATTTTTTCTTGTCTTCAGTAAAAATAAGATTTCACCCAACCACTGTCGTAACATCAAATCTTAAAGCAGATTAGGTTTTACTTGCTTAATTTTACCTGAAGCAGCATAAACTGGATGCCTGGATCCCTGAGAAATAACACGCTGCTGACTTCTCTGTGTGGGACTTGATACATTGCTTGCTAGGGCCACGTACAAGTTCCCTATTATTTTTGAAAGTATGTGATGGGAACTTGCTAAACTTTTTCTTGAGATATGTTCACCAGCTAAATATGTTTTTGTACAGCTACTGCTACAGGTAGACAATATCAAGTAGCTTAAGGGAGTTTGGGAACAAAAATGTTGTTGCCTTCTGAGGTTACAAGTTAAGGACCAGATTTTTTAAGCAAAAAATATCTTTCAGTTATTTGATTTTACTAAGCATTGGAATTTTTTTCTTTGTTTCGACCGGATGTGGTGAAGTCAGAAGTAAGTATCTGTGTGATACCTTGAAGGCATGTTTTATTTAAGTCATAGTGTGCCACTGGTTCACAAACAAAAGTGAAATGTGGAGGATTTAAAAAGTGAAAGGAGTAATAAAAAAAGTTATCTTTAAATTGCATTCAGAGTTTTTAAGGATGCACTTCTTTTATGCACAAGTACCTTAAATTGATTTAAGCCTCTATATAAATGAACAATAGTAGAAATAGCTTGTTACAAATTAATCTGAACTAGGCTTGCTGTAGCTGTTAAAATGGAAAATTTCTTGCTAATCAAAGTCAGTTTCTGAGCAGTGGCTATTAAACATTTGCCAAGATATATAATACTGTGTCATCAGCAGTAGTAAACTGGTCTAGACATAAGGAAGTTGGCTGACTGATGCCAATTGACCTTACTTGAAAATGTGGTCTGCAGTTGTTGCTTACCAGCCTCACTCTGCCAATAGCCAGTTCCCTCCACTGACATATATAAGACTTCTACAAGTACCCAAAATAAAGCTTGACCCCTTAAAAAGTAAGCGATATTGTAGATTTTTATGTTTATAACTATGGGGTTTATTAGTACTAGTAGTAAAACCACTTTACTCACAACTGTGATTCTCAAGAACTGTATTAAATTGATTTAGAATGTAATAATTTATTTCCAAATCATTGTAATTTCCATAGTGCAAGTTAGAATGCCCTAATCTGCTTGATATTTTAAAAATAAAATAAAGTAACAAAGTCAGATTTCCAGCTGGCACTGACAGTGATTTGACATTAACAAGTGAGAGACCAGAATACAGTCCTTCAAAGGTACATTCAGATGTGACTGTCATAATTAAAATCACCAGCCAGGTAGACTGCTATGCTTTCATTTAACAAGTACTTTGCTGAGTTTGTTAAAATATTTGCTTAGATGCATGTATATTAGAAATAATAATTCACATGCCAGCATTTCATTAGGAGAGTCTCTTGGAATTAGAATTATTTACATTGTTCTGAGATGCATATAACCCATTTATAACAAATAGAGTAAGAATAAATAAAGCGAACATTTATTTAAAAACAACTGCAAGATGTTTTACGTTTCTGCTCAGTATCGAGCAGTGTGTTGAAAATGCATTTTTCATAAAACCACATGCAAGGCTTTTTGATGGTGAAAAAATCAACTCCCAACAGCCACATGTCTAGGCAAAGCCTTAGAAGCTAGTAGACCCCACACAGACATTCCAGAAGAAAAGACATTACTAGAAAGTAGTTTCTCTTAAAGTGAAGTAGAATATGCGTGAGCCTACTAGGCCGCTTCAATAAATAAATAAAAGTCATTTTTTCTTTTCTAGTTTCAAAACTGGTTCAACTGGAGGGCAAGTTAAAGCCAGATTCACTTTTTACTTTTTTTTTTTTTTTACTTAGTTTACTTAGTTTTTTTTGTTTTGTTTTGTTTTTCTTATATGAAGATATGATTTATTATTATTTATTTATTTATTTTAAGAACAACAACCGTTTGGCTCTTTGTGCTCCAAACACACTTAGGTGTGTTAGGAGCACATTCAGGTTAGCTGACTTTTACCTTCCTGGCTGTTCATCATCTCTCTGTGAAACTCCTTTCCAGGAACAAAGGACAGCATCCCAGGTTTATCGATGTGCAAATCTATACTCCTTTAGCTATGGGTCTCTCAAAATCAGTGTAATTAAACCAGTACAAAAGATTCTCTGAACACTCCTGAATTAGTGCAAGGCTAACTTATTTAGAGTAACATGATCAGACGTAAGTTCTAGCTAAAGTACTGAGCATGTAACTATATTCAAGCTATATTTTACTATCTCCAGCATCTAACTTAAATCCTTCAGTTTATTCTTCGAGAGACACTGTCTGCTGCCCTGAGACTAAGTTTAATCTTTTGTATCAAGCCTAAATTAGGCTGCAGTTCCTTGGTAGCCTAAACTAATCCATGAGCCTTTGTGATTTGTCTTTCTTCTTGCTATGCCATGGGGTCATAAGTCTGTCTGTCTCCCTTTTGGCACTTCTGGCACTCTGACCCTGCAATGAAGTGCTGCTAGAGTGCCTTGGTTGCCTTGTACTCACGACTTCTCATGTCAAAACTAGACAATGACTGAAACAGGATTTTTGTAATGCTACCTACAATAATTGATTTTTAAGTAAAGTAATGCAACTAGTGTAGACAAGTGTTACTTGCTCTGTTTATTATATTCCAAAGGAAGACAGCATTTGTATTTATTGTTTGTTTCTATTTTTACTGCGCAAAACATAGAATTAAAACCTTAATTAACTTGATCTCACTTCAGCTAAAAGAAAAGGCCATGTAGTTCAAAAAGCAATAGTTTCCCTGGAATAGGTAGAACTACAGGTTTTTATAACCTGTGCCTCTAAGTTTTTCATGATAAGAACTAAAGACTTTGGAAAGGGGGGGGGGGGGGAGTTAAACATCTAGTTAGGGGGTTTACAATTTGTCTGAGCAAGAGCAAAATCCACAGCCAGTTACATACATTATAAGCTTGCTTTTTCATTTTAAACTTAAACCTCCTTCAAACAGCATGTCTTCCTCATGAAATGAGACAACCTGGCCTGTATCGCATACAGTATCACTACAGCGTTAGAATCATTTGGTATGCTCAAAGGCTTTTTTCTCCTCGTTGCTACTAAATGAATCCCCTTTCCATAGCAAAACAAAGTAAGCATTCCGTCATTTTAGTTTATTCTCCTGTAAACCAAAGTCACCAGTTTTTTACATGTTAAGACTAATGCAGAAATATTATTTTCATCTTTACAGTTTTCAGCACTGAAATTTGTTCATCGTGATGGCATATAGGCACTTTGGAAGGAGTCAAATTGAAAAGGGTAGTTCTTACTTATAGGTTACACTTCCCTACCTCATCCTCTTACACAAAAAGGTTGAGTGTCTTTTCAAATTAAGGCAGCAGTAATTAACCAGTGGCATTGTTTGTGATTTGCCAACTCTGGGCGTTAATGAGAGAGAAATTAGCACTTAGCAGCAGGAGTTCCTGATCCTCAGTGGCAAATACTTAATGTGCCAACAAGTTAATTTCGGTCTTAAGTACTCCACTTAAGTGTTTTTAAACAAAAGTATGGCATGTTTTTTATGTGATCGTACATATGCTCCTTGTGATATAAAGGTATAATAGAAGGAACGATACAATACAGTGAAGAAGTGCTACAGGCAGCACAGGGCAAATACTAACACAGTGAAAAGCAGGACTGATCTATGCGTTCATGCTAAAGATGTAGTTGTTCCTGCAATTAGCAGCATGCAGTGTGCCTGAATATATAATTTATCATCAAATTTGGCATTTCTGAACTTTTTTTTAAGCAAACGATATTCCTAAAAGTCTGATTTTATGAGTAGTGATGATAAGACAGAAAGACATAACCTTTTTAAGGAGTCTTAAAATGTTAATTTTATTAGAGATTGTAAGTTCAAATATGTAACAAATAACCTAAGCACGGTGCTCCATGCATTTTATGGTGGCTAAGGGATTCAGGCTGCCTCATGGAGCAAAATGAGCCCCTTAAAACTAGGGCTGAGCAGCTGCTCATTAGCATCAAGTTTTTTACCAGGTAAACACACTACTGAGCAAGTACTCATGTATGTTTCATTGATTCTGCCCTGCATGAAATAGTGCAATAGAAACATAAGGATCTGTAACGTGGAGATTACTGCTTTTAAAATAACATTGGTTAATACATAAGTACATCCCCCCTAGCTCCTTGTTGCTGTACTGTCCACATGAACCTCAAGAAGTGGGAATGGAGACAGGTCCTTAGAGGCAGTTGTTGGCCGGCCAGAGAAAACTTAGGAGCCATTTTTTAGTCTGTGCTTGCTTCCATACTAAACATGTTGGAATATGCTAGTTAGTGCATCTGGATGTGTCACCATTTTAACCTTTCTACTTTCAAATGGTATCTTTCAGTTTCAAAAATCCCATTTGCCAAGGCGGCCTCAGCTATGCGGAGGGGTAATTTACTCAGCCACTAAATTGCAGCCTCTTCTAAGTTGGAGAGCAGTAGCCATAAACCAAAATGTTACAACACTATGCAGCAGTTTTGGGTAAAAGACTACCATATCTAATTGAAACGGCAGGAGGAAGCCACAGGGGTTTCTTCTTCCTTTGATGCCTGTTCTATTACATGAGCACATCAAATAGAGTTTTCCCTCCATTGTTGGAAAGAAACCACCCTAATGAAGCCAGTCTGGCACTGTCCACAGTTTTGAGTGCTTGCATTGTCTGTCGAGTAGACATTTAGGTTACTGTGCATCCCCCCAGTGCATTTTTATTATAATTAAACATTAACAAAAACTGGCTACCATATTGGTTGAGTACTCAGCACAGCTCTGCATATAAACCATTACATGACATTCTATTGAACTTTTTCTTGTACAGACGGTATCTAACAGCTCATCCTGCACTGTTGTTTTTGGCAAGTTCACTACAGCATATAATAAATCAAGGAAAGAAAAAGCTTTTTGGCCTAATGTTGTACAGACTGCTGTAATGCTAGACTACAGAAAGCAGTTCTGTTTTTAGACATCCTTTTACTAACCCAACATTCATAATTTATGATTTCACTGTAAAATTCCTGCAACACTACACCAAAAGTAATGCTGCCCTTTAATTAAGTGCTCTCAGTAGGAAAAACGTGAAACTGATGTGCAAAACATATCGCAGTACACAGTGATTGATAGTGATTACTTCTTTATGAACCCAGCCTGAAGGTCTGAACTTCCTGATGGGTAAAATAGTCCACAGGGCTACTTCCTGAGATTGCCTAGTGGGGATCAGTCAGAGCTAGTAATATCTGAGGAATTCCTCAGGCACATTTCAGAGACGTTACAGCAGAAACTTTCTGTTTCTTTACAAGTTCTGCTTTACACTAATAATTACCTGAACAGCAATACATCATAGAAGTTATATTTCAAGGATTCATTGCTGATTGTTGTGGTACTGCAATTTCCATGAACTGGGACTTGCATCAACTTCTTTATTTCTAATGCCTACATGTCCAACTCTGAAAAAGCTGAGTGCATGGCGAGAGAAACTTCTGTATGTGTCAAAGTTACTAAATGTTATTTAAGACACTGGTCTGTTTTTACTGCTATGGGCAGGCTATTCAAAGAAAGAAAAAAAAAAGACTAATGTAGGTTGTTTGAGTCTCTAACTAGGATTTTTATTAATGGAATGTGGCATTAATGATATATATCAATTCCACGCTGATTAAAATTTGCAAATTAAATGGAAGTCAAATACGATCTCAAATTTGGTAGTGAAATTAACAGAAGATTTACTTGTGTTGGAATTGCAGAGGTGGGAAATTACACTCCACCTAGCACAACCACATAAATTCATTTTCCTTTTTGCTTGATAGATTTGGCCCTGGATTAGTGATCTACTGGTATGGATTTATTGAAGAGCTGGACTGCCATCGTGAACGTGGTATCCTGCTAAAAGACTGCTTTCCTACTGACATTGTGACTCTGCGACACAGCATGGCTCAACGCTGATGGTGGGAGGAAGAGGTAAATCCGGAAGCAATTTTACTTTCCTGCAGTGTAAACTAATAGCAGCATCTGCCCTGAACTTCAGCTGAACTCCTGCTGCCCGTGCTTATGCTACTGCCTCTTTACACAAACATATCAAGAGTTTCTGTTTTGCTTCAGACCTCTGTTGTGATCAGCCAAAAAAGACAGACACAACCCACTCATTATCAGCATTTCTGTCTCTGTCAAACAGAGAGTTCCTAGATACTCATAATCTTTCTTCCTTCCGGATGGCTTCTTCAAGCATTCTAAACAAAGAAAACAGTGCAGAGGACGAAAGGTACAACTTTTAGATCTCATTCCTGTTTCAGAGTCACCTTTAAAAATAAGGGACTTCATGGTTTCACTCACAAGTTTATTCAGTGTTAGTGATCTGGCTGGAACACCTACACCAGGGTGGAAAACTGGTAAAGGCTGTTATTCAGGGGCTTAAAACAATACAGTGCATAGCTCATAAAGCCCAACTGTTGGGACAGGATCATGTAACTTCTGGCTCTTACAGTAAAAAGCCAGATTTTGAGGGAATAATTAGTGTGTGTTTCCTTGCTGTCTTATTGCTTTAAAAAAATGAATCCCAAGCTAACTATTAAAAAAATAACTAGAGCTAAGGGATTCTTAGGGAGTGGAAGTGAAAAGCAAGGATTCATTTTATGCATATGAGCCTGTGAACTCTGCGGTACATATTCATGTTTTTTTTATAAAAAGTTTAATGATGCCAAAATAACTTGTGTTTTGTCTTCCCTTTTCTCTCTCCCTGCCCAAGAATCCATACTTAGGAGTTGTTCTCTTAAGTAATGAATCTGTCTTAACCCCTGCAGATACTGTAACATGCAATTTTCTGGTATATTGAAGTCTAGAAGAACAATATGCAGGGGCTCTCCATGTGGGTTACTTTTGAAGAAGATTATCTTGCTGGTGTTCAAGAAGTGGAGTAGAAAAAAAATAAAACAGTGCTTCTTATGGGACAGATAAAGTATGCAAGTGGGCTAAAGTTTCCCGAGTACTCATGTAT
This sequence comes from Netta rufina, assembly GCF_964035555.1. Lineage (NCBI taxonomy): Eukaryota > Metazoa > Chordata > Aves > Anseriformes > Anatidae > Netta > Netta rufina. Next base: position 25,077,749 of record NC_140128.1, read on the forward strand.
TCTTGTAAGATAATTATTTTTCTCAACCACCATGACTGGAAGTACACTGAAGTGGCCGTTAGCCCCCTTGAAATTTTGAGGGGTTCAATCTCATCTTCTTTCTATACTCAGCACCACTCAGGGAGCAATATTCGGACTCAGTTTTGCTCTCTGAGTTAGAGATCTCTTAATAAATAGTGTCAAGTCCAGCAGCTGTTTTCATTACTCCTTTCTTTGCTAACAGACATTCAAGAAAGGACAAAATATTTTCAAAAGTCAGCAAGAGTTTGTCTGTATGTTCGCCACGTCCAGATTTCAAGAGCAGTTCAGCAGAGGTACAGATTCCATTGTAGAATTAGAGGTATATTAACAGTACCCTTAAAGCACAAGTTAATGACCTCTTCCCTAAGGAAAAAGTCTTTAAAACATTACTGTGCATATTCATCATCTTTCAGTTGGTGATACTTTGTGCATCTGTATGATTTCAGAAATCACAAGCACACTTTCTGCAGTCTCACCTTCGGTTTAAAGAAAGGATTTTTTTTTTTTTCATATGAATGCGTAGTATTTTTATTTTGAATATTTAGTTCTCGCTTTAACACTTTCTAGTAAGCTTTAAACAGAAGTTTATCATTTTGACAAATCTTTCATTATCAGGAAAAAAATATCTTTAGTCTTTCAAGTGCTCTTTTCCTTGCTGAGAGACAAGCTAGTTTAGCCCCTCTACAGTGAGCAATTGGCATGGTGAGATTATTTGCTTGGTTTTGAATGTGTTCTAGTGAAAAGATTTATTAAAAAAAAAAAAAATCAAACACCTGCAACTCATTTATGTTCAATTATTTAAGGTACTGTACTTAGCTTATTTTAACTGACCAGCTTTATGGATCTGCACATAAAGATGCACAGAAACAATCTGTGAAGTGTACCTGCTTGATGCTACACAGAAGCTGCAGTTAGGGTGTTGCTGCCCCTAGGACTTTTAACTGTAGATTAGGTTAGTGGCATGTGTAAAATCAAGAAGTAATGGTTGTCTAAGTGAAATAGGTTTTAAGGGCAAACTGAATTTGTTTTAGCTAGTGCATATGCTTTCTGTTGTATGAAATCATTTAAATCAGCTTTTACATGATGCACTAATGCTGTTTTTTCTTTTTGAATAAATTAAATTTATCTGCACAGATGTTGAAAATTCTGCTCAACCTCCATCAAAGCTTTGCTTTATTTGTTTTTACATTAAACAAATTTATGTGGGGATACACAGATAAATCAGGTTAGGCTTGTATTTGTTTATTTATTCCTCTACCTAATGCTGTGACATAACAGGTTGGAAAGCAATACAGCTGTCTTTAATCAAAGTTTTGACCTCATCTTTATGTATATTGCCCCCTTTAAGAATCTTGGTATTAGAATGAAGTTGAAATAAGCCACAAAAATGTACATACTGTGCTAATTTAATTAAGTGTAATCAAGCAAGCTTTGCCACCACAAAAATTATGCTGTGTCAGTACTTTAAATGCTGAAAACAGAACATCATAAAAATTAAAACTACATTGTTATTCCAACTTGTATCTTGCCTCCTTTGTGTATTTTCTGTTTATCAGATGTAAACATTAACTTACGTATTAAAGAGGAGAGACTGTTTGCTTGTGTTTTTTTTTGTTGTTTGTTTTGTTTTTTTAAGCAATGCTGTAGCCATTAAACCCTAACATTAAAGCCATATCCAGTTTTATGGAGTAATCTGTAGAGTGTGCTAATGAATTATGCCAAGCCAGAAAGCAGAAGTGTGCATAAAACTGAATGATGTTCTTACTGGCATATATAGACTTGCCAAGCATCTGCTCTTAGAAACACCATAATAAGGCCTGTTAGAAGCTTTAGAAATTGGTGCAATTGTGTTGAACATGGAAGTAAAACTTCGTTGTGTAAGAGTAACAACAATTGTTGCAGGGCACACTCTAGTGTACAACAGTCCAAACTAAGAAAACATTTTTAGCATTCCTGTATTCTGGGAGCTCATTGTTAGCATGAATTGAACAATCTTTCTCTAAAGCCAGCTCAGAGCTGAACAAAACGTCTGATCTAAAGATGAAAAAAAAAAAAGGACCAAGTGTCTTCCTGTGCTTACCTCACTATTTTTTATAATTATAATAGTATAGATAGTTCATAAATACTTTTTATCCTATTTTGTTGTACTTGCTTATTCAAAAATCTCATTCTTTTCTGGTATTTGCTTTCAGATTTCTCCACCACCTTCTGGGTTCTCTTTACCATCCAAGCTACTAGAGAGGACTATTCACAGCCCTTTCCATTTGCCTTTACTTCCTGCCCTTTTGATTTTCCATCTTGTTGAACTATTTCTCATTTATTTACTCAGTATCATTTACCCTTGTTCCCCCTTTGAAAAAAATCTGTCCTATGTTTTCTACTGCCTACTTCTATTTCTGCTAGTGTATCTGAGGAGTGCTGTTTCCAGTTCCAAGTGTGTTAGGGCTGACCCACCATCTCAAGTAATTTTGCTTTTACTCTTAGGTGGTGGATTTTGATACTGCCCTCACATTTCCTTGTATATCCCCGTGGTGTAACACAGACACATGTGAATGTTCTGCATTCTCTTGGTCTGAAATATCATTTCAGGTCATTTCCACAGGCTGGGAATGTTGACAGAGCAGCGCTCTAATGCAGCTTAATTGTTCCTATCTAGCACAGAGTTGTACAAAGGACAGTAGGTAGTGCCTCTGTACTAGGACATGCAGGGCCTATGTTAGGAATTTGACTGTTAAGACTGGCTTTCTGCAAGCACCTGCCAAGCTTTAGCAGTGCTTCTCTGAGAAGGTCTATGGAAGTCAAATGTTTGGCTTCCCTCCTGTGACAAAATTTCCTTAGCTCCAAAGGGAAAAGATGGCTAGCTCCCCATTTTTGAACCACAGTTCATCTGGCAAAAGCTCATACATCCTATAGGTTGTTCCTGTTTACATCTCTGCAAGGGTCAACAAAAAAAGTGCACAGAACTGAACTCTATTCTTCCTTTTACTCAAGCTGAAGTGGTCTCATTACTTACATAGCTTCTAAAGGATCTTCTCAGTTAGATGGTGAATAGTGAGTGAGGATCAGTTGTAAGAAACATGCTTTTGTTATTTGGGCAATGAGGTTATAACTATGTTAAGACCAATGCTGCTCAAGTATTAATTTACTGTTATGGAATAAAATAGCAGGCTGCCTACAAAACCCCAATTCTAAGTCACAAAGGGCTATTTGTTGTGGATTTGCAGGTTATTTAGAAATAACCATTTTATTACTTTGACAAAAGAAGAAACCTCAAGGGCTTGCTCTTTACAGTTGTGTGATAGGAACTTCGAGTGTGCCTGTTGAAAAATGAGCTAACTAACAATGGGAGCTTGGCAGCAACTTCACCATTTATAGAGAAACCGTCTATCTAGGACGATCTGTATAAAATAGACTTCGCTTAGGTTAGGGAAAGGTCACAAGTTACACAAAGTTTGGATAGTCTAAATGCGTTACTCAAAACTAACTCTCCTGTGTATAGTAAATATTATTTGAACCTGTATTATTAAGAACATGCCAGGATTCAAAAGATTAAATAAGGAAGATGTAATTATGAGCTAAATAATAAACAGAACAGTTTTAGTCCCCCTTGTGTTTTTCACTTTCCTGCTATTGTTTCATATGTGGCTGTTATACAAAGAGCAGCTTAGGTCAGCTACTATAAATTACGTTTCTCGTACAATAGTAATCTACTAAAATTATTTCAAAGCTGGATCAAAGAGCTTCAAAAGACTTTGTGAAAACTCTTCCACATAATAAAGAGACTTCATTTTGATGTCCTATTTTTATAAAGATTTTTCTTGATTTAGATTCCATCTTACAGTACTCAGCTAGCTGTGCTAATATTATGTTATTGGAACACACAAGATCTACATAATTCATTTGCAGCCTAAAATAAATGCAAAATTGTAATATTGAATAACCTCTTGTTAAATGCATTACCTGGTTTTTCAGGGTACATTTTCTAAGCTGACTTACGTGAAGACTTATTATTAAAGAAAAAACAGGAAGATTTCATGTGAAATTTTATCTGACTTTCTTCCCTCTACAAACATAAAAATCATGTTTACAATGATAAGAATTTTTCACAATAGTGGCAGTAGTTCTGTTTAGCGGCTTTTAGCTGACATCATGTCCTCTAAGACATTAGTCTCCCCTGGACTTCCTCCCCTCACTCCTGGCTTTCACCTAACCTGAACAACTACATGTCATCTGCACAGATCCACAGATGTGGCATCGCGATGTCAAAACAAAATGAAATGTCAATGCAAGTGTATGGAGGCAAAGTAACAATATTGAAACCATGTCAGTGCACATCTACAGAGACCATGTTACTCTGTCACTGTGATTTTAGGAAGATCACTTTGAGATGTCAAAATGAAATGAAACTAAGTCAATTAGGTAATAACAATTGTGGTTCAGGGATTAATTGAGGGCCTAAGGTGAAGCCAGTGACCATTAACCCCAGCTAGTTATTAATTCTCAGAGAAATATCCTTGGCTAAGGTTATTCTCATTATGAGACGGAGTTTCTCCCCTATATTGTGTAAATACTTTTTGCTGTAGCCTCAACCAGCAATAGCACAAAGGGCACTGAGGCATGTTAGTGATAAGTTTTCCTAGAAAGTGAATCCACCTAATACCTGGCAGAAACTTTTTTTTTAAACATGAGTAATGACACAATGATTTAACTTGATGTCCAGTCTATGGACAGTCTGTCTATGAACAGATGGATTTACAGTAATGTTTACTTCTAAGAACTTTCCTAACAATAGGAACACAGAGAAGTATTAGTACAGAACAATACATTCATGCAGCAACCACTGTTTGCATGGCATAAGCATTCATCAAAAAGCAGACGTGTAAAACAATCAAACAATTACAGAACTGTTCCAAACAATAATGTTATTAAATAATTATTTTTAGAAGTATTTTTAAAATTTAACAAGTAGCAAGTCAAGATCACAAACTTCATGCAAATTCAGGCTTCTAAAGTATACAGCTGTAGCATGAAGACATAAATGCATGATGTATTATGGTTGTAGAAAGGAGATGTTACATATCAATGAGATTCATACCTGGATCAATGCTTCCTAAGTACAACATGCTGTACAAACACATGTGAAGTCTCCCTAGGCTCTTGTCTTAAGGAGAGAAGACAAAGTAATATAATTGTTTTATTTTTATATATTTATAAATATGTATTGATTTCTTTATAAATATACTACTATGTATACTACTATATATTACTGTATGTAATTATTATTGCTACTAATAAAAATAAGCTACCCTCTTTCAAAAGTCTCATTTTATTTGTTTGCTTTTTTATAGGTGTTTTGGTAGAGGTCTAGAGTAAAGGGCAACAACAGTACACTTATCCGTATCTTATAGAATGGTATGCCACGTTTAAGTGTTGAGGAGAGTACAGAGACATTTCTGCAAGTTGACAAGTGACAGTGATGTTGACAGGGCATGGCACAGACAAGAGCTGCACCTTGAGAAGCCTGATCTAGACCCTGTGCAGAGCCAGCAGGTTTCAGAGCTGGAACCGTTGTTTTTGGGCTGTCTCCTGTGTAAAGCTGCATGGAAGTACTTCAGAAGTGTTATGGACATTTCTAAAAGCACTTTGGGGGGTGCATGGTATATTACCAGAAAACAAAAATTGTATAGAAACAGTCCACACAAAAAATTCCAGTATTTCCCTTTGTAATTTTTTTTTATTTTATTTTTTTTTGCTTTCCCATAACAAGCATTCACATCACACTCCCCATTTTGTGTTCTGCCTCAGCATGATAACTCCATAATGAATGGAAATAAATAAAAATGTGTTTAACCAGCCTCCTTTTCTATGTGTTTGGCATTGTATTACATATAAATGAATAGATATGTTTAGAAGAAAAATAGTCTGGCTACCTATCTTGAAAATACAGTCTAGGTACAGTTGAATCTCAAGACACAGATCCATCCTTCCTGAGGCAAGACTGGCTATACAGATCAGTTTAAATGTCTAACCTGTTCTTAAAGAGCCTCCAACAACGGAGATGCTTAGAAAAATTGTGGGAATCCATTCCACTATCCATTTCTGGTTAGAAACACTGTCTTAACTAAATCTTTACATTTGCCATGCAGTTCCAGGCTCTCAATTATTGCAGTTGGTTTAATAATCTTCACAATCCTGTCATTGCTGACCCAATACTCAGCTTTACTGATAAGATGATTGCAGCTTCAGAGTTGGAGGCTCCAGTGCAGCCAAAGTTTCCTGTGCTTTTCTTTCACCCTAACCTTCATACAAGGTTTGCAGTAGGCAACCAAAGAGGTCAAAAGTTTTAAGAGATGGTTGTGCTCCAGTAACCCACAGCCATAGGAAACAACAACATTTTCTGGCTTGACAAGCAGATGTGTCATAGGAATGCACGATAGTGTCACGGACTGGGCTTTGTCTCCCATCTACCTAATCCACACTGTACTTAACTCAAAACAATCCTGCCCATTAATGCTATGCAAAGCAGTTTCATGTTCCTTGACTGGAGATAGTATTAGCTTTACTTGAGTAAGTACCTAACTAAAGACAGATAAAAAGATGAAGTTTCTCAGACTTGAACAGTGGGGAGTTTTAAACATGTCCCAGGTGAGGTATCTGGGAGCCTGGAAAACTAACACTGTAGAGTCTATTTAGAGGGAAAATACATTACCTCTTGTTATAGCGAGTCTTTAGTGTGCAGTTTACAGTCCTCCCATTCCCACTTTACAAGCTGCACATCTCTTCCCTTCATTATTTATTTACTCAGGCACAGAAACTTTTTCATACCTGGCATTCAGTTTGCAAGAGCTCTGTCATGAACGTTCACCAGACAGAGCTGGATTTCTCTTACCCTTACTCCTCTCTGCCCCCAAACAGTGTGCAAGGGCCTACAATTCTGTTTCTAGTTTTTCATATCCCTACACCACTGCATTGTTAGATCAGATCCAAGACAGTGAACTGGTGTAGCACCACTGGCATTTGTGTTCAGGAGCATCACACAGATTCATGGTGTCAGGATTTACCCTGTTATTCATACCTAGGGAGTGTACTTCATTCAGCCTTATTGGTCTTTTGCAGTGGTGCTGTCATGTTAGCAGGCTACGTTTTCCAGAGTAAGAATCATAGAATGACTCGGGTTGAAAGAGACCTTAAAGATCATCTAGTTCCAACCAAGTTCTCTTTCACCAATTAACTGCTGAAACAGTGTGAACTGCTTCATTCCTCGCCATGGTCAATTTTACTTAAAATAGTAAGTTTCATGTATTAATAACATATCAGTTCTATTTTTATTTTTAAAAGTACTGTATCATGCTTCTTCCCTATTTTCCCCTACTATATTATTTTGGTCCAGTTCTTCTCTCAGAAGTACGCAACACAAAGCTCTACTTGTTTCATGAGAACAAACAGAAGTCTCCCCTCTCAGATGCCCAACCTGGCTGCAGGTGTTCTTGCGGCTTAGCAAGGAGAAGCCCCCTGCATCCTGAGGCAGCCTGCAGCCTCAGGAAGGCCACCATAGGAAAGCTCCCTGTTACCAGGGGCTCAGCAGCAGCTGTGCTTTGCCCTGCCCTGGTGTGCAGCAGCCACAGCAAGACTTGAGAGCCCCTCACTTCGCTGGGTCAATACACAGGCACCCTGTGCCAGAGGGGACAGGGCTGCTTCTGCTGAGCTGTATGCAGCAAAAGGCAGCATCTCCTCAGTCAAAGCTTCTTTCTCACAGCATACTCTGCTGGCTGTCACTAGGGTACTAGCTTTTTTGTTTGTTTCCAGTTTCATTAATGAAGTTTTGTTATTTTCCACTGTGGTTTTTACTGTTGTCTCTCTCATCTGATTCAATTTGTTGATATCCCCTGCTCCCTTTCCATGTGCTTTATTCCAGCATTTAAGAAACACACACATTTAGAGACACAGTCACCAGCAGGTTCACAAGTGACACCTTATGACTTTAATGAACACAAGTTATGCTTTTAAATGTTAGCCAAATGCATTACTGTACTTCCCACTGATGCACCAACAATATTAAAACACAACGTTACGACAGACTTCCTCTGTCTAGTTAGCCTTTGTATAGCAACCCTATAAGTGATGGCTTCCTGTTTTTATAAATACTAACAGCTAAACAGCAAAGCATTTTCTGATTTCTTGGCATCATATTTCCTTCAAAGATATCTAAAAATATTTTCCAGAATTCTTTGGCAAGGTACATTTGATATGTTTCAAAAACAGAGGAAAATGAGAGGGCACATCATAAGGATGAAACCCCAGCCTTGACAGGCCAGCGACAGAAGAACCAAAACATAACTCTAATTTGATAGGTGTAGTTCCTCTAAACATCTAGACCTATCGCACTGACCCAGCAACAGGGTTAGTACTGACCTGGCTTGGGGTTGTAAGGTGTTTTATAGCATGTTCCCCTTGCCTACAGTCTTACTCTGATTTCTCAGTCTCTCCTCTCCGTGGTGCTTTCTCTCAGCTCTGCAGGTCCAGATTGAGAGGCAGCTTGTGAGACTTGTATACTGGCTAAATACTTTTCATTTGCCAATAATACAAAAAAAAAAAGGATTTTTAAACAATTTTCATTGTCTAGTTTGTTTCATCTCTCTCCATTGTTCTCACTTTAGGAAGTTCCATTTGACCACGATTGGAGTAGTGTCATCTTCTGAAATGACCTTGATTCAGTTTATCTGCTTAAGTTGGGGAGCCAGGTCATCTCCTCTACTGTAAATCAGCACTCCTAAAGCATCTTAATCATGGATTTGCTGATTTACAGTTACTAAAGCTCTAGTGATGCAATTTAAAACCCAATGCTTGGAGAAGGAATGCAGAGCCAATACATTTCTCTTGTTTGTCTATAGCCTCTGTCAAAAGTACCCAGATGTAAATACTGCCAGGGAACTGGCAAGTTTTAGATACATCTCTAGATACGCTCTCTATAGGTACCTCAAGGGAGGCTGTAGCGAGGTGGGGGTTGGCCTGTTCTCCCACGTGCCTGGTGACAGGACGAGGGGGAATGGGCTTAAGTTGAGCCAGGGGAGTTTTAGGTTAGATGTTAGGAAGAATTTCTTCACTGAAAGGGTTGTTAGACATTGGAACAGGCTGCCCAGGGAAGTGGTGGAGTCACCATCCCTGGAAGTCTTCAAAAGACGTTTAGATGTAGAGCTTAGGGATATGGTTTAGTGGAGGGCTGTTAGCGTTAGGTTGGAGGTTGGACTCGATTACCTTGAGGTCTCTTCCAACCTAGAAATTCTGTGATTCTGTGATTCTGTGATCTGTGGCACAAAGTGTGCTATATGACAGATGAGCACATGCAAGGTGCAGAGGTTTGTCATAATATAAGAAGTTATCCTTGAGCTGATAAAATTACTTGTGTGCCATTGTTCATCTAGTGAGAAGGGCATAAAATACCATTCGAATTCAATCAAAAAAGTTAAACCCACAGCTTTCAGAAATGCAACTGATTTGTTCCAAAAATAATCGTTCAATATGCTGTATCAGGCAGTGAATATTTGGTTCATCTTTTAAAACACGTCTTGAGTCAATGAACCATCCCAAAACAAAGCTCATCAGATGACAGAAGTGCTAAATAATTTTCAAATAACTGAGTGCTGATGTTGGGCTGCTCACAAGGGAAGTGTTGCACAGGCCCACCATTCTTCTGCATTTCTAAACATATGAAAACAAACAAGATAGGTCTCTATAGGGACTAAGATATGGCTATCCTGAACCAAGGAACGAGTGTACTGTCTTGAAATGCACTCTATCCACTTCCTCCCATATTCCCCCCATCATTACAACGAACTAACCATTTAAAAATGGAGGTTAAAACAAACTCTTGAACCTGCAGATGAAGGCAGCTATAATGAAGTAGCAATACAACAGTGATGTACTTTCCTTGTGCCCCCAGATGTCAGCTGTGTCACTGAGGGATTTTAAATGTGCTTGGTTTGGGGTTTGGATTTTTTGTTCAGCTGTTTTGTTGTGGGTGGGAGTAGCAAATGCTCTGAGTTTTGCAATTACAGCAAAGACAAGAAAGAAGGAAAACATTTAAGGACTTCAAGGAAAACAAAATAAAAAGTTGCCAAGAACACTAGGAGGCCAAGACAGACACAGCCAGAGGCCTGGAAATTTATTTCATCAGAAAGTCTGTTCACACGATACCTCCAGACTCAAAAGACTGTCACTGACAGCAGAATCTGAACATAATGGCATTACAAAGCTGCAGTTAATACCAAAGACAGCCGGGAGGACTTGTACTTCTAGCCTAATGTAGGAAATGGGAAGATGAGAATTGGACCATCAGAACCTGTGCTGACCTATTAGAAATGGATTTTCTACTTGCAAAATTTACAAGTTTGTTACAGAAATTGTTTGGGCAGAGCAAATTCAGAGAGGCATGAACTGCAAGAAGAACTGTCTCTTTAAAGGGTCTGTTCTATTTCTGGCTAATCAGATGCCAAGATTAAAAAAAAAAAAAAAAAAAAAAAAAAAAAAAAAAAAGCCTGGCAAGCACACTAGTAAGAAAAAGCAGATACCATTTTCCTCAGGTTCTAGAGTAGTTGGAGATTTAGAGCTGGGATTTATACAGTGAAATTGTCCTAAACTGTTTCACTTGAAGAAACAGAGTTTAAGTCTTAGTGAATGCAGCTGAAGCTGTATGGATGATGCAGAATGCCTCCCTGGCTGTGCCATCTGGAACACATCACTGGTATATTCCACAACTACCATACAGTGCCATACTGCAGCTGTGCTCTTGCCAATACATGGAGGCAAGCTCTAGCCCTAATAGCAATTCCATCTGGGACAGTCTTCTAGAAACTTTCATCAAAAGTTTATAGCTTGAAGCACAAAGCCATTTAGTGTGAAACTAAGCATCTAGTTACCTCATCTGAGACTATCAAACAATTTAGTTGCACAGAGCAATTGAAGTGGACAACTTTCATAATGAAGACACATACAAAACCATGAACTTTGTGAAGACAGATGCCTGCCTTGGACAGCTCATGTGCTAGAACTGAGAATAACAGAGTTAATAACAGCTGGATGACCCAGGTGTTCATCTTAGCTTGTTATACACTTTGGAAGGTATTTAGCTTCATAGTTCATGGAGCAGATGGACTATGGTAACCATAAAGGAAGGAATCCCAGCAAACAGCAGCCAAATACAATTCTAAAAAAACACCTGTTACAGAAATAACTAAAAGCTCTGATTAAATACCTGCCTGACTTCAAAATGTATTTATATTCATTCTGATATGCGCACCTTGTGCTGAGAAGTCCCAGTGAGCACTAACATTTGTCCTGCTACTATTATTGAAGGATTGACAAATTATTCTCCAAACATCACTAATCTAACAACACTGAAAGTATTTATTTTTCCACTGCACCTCTGACAAAAGTAAATCCAGGAATTAAAACTAAGTTTATTGTCAAATACTGCACTGGAGAAAAGCAAAAGGGCTGTAGCACAGCTACTAAGTCCTATGTATAGCTGTGCTTCTAAACTTCAGGGTTTTGCTTTTTTGTTTGTTTGTTAACCGCTTGTTTGGATTTTAGGTTGGTTTGTTCAGTTGGTTTTTGTTTCCCACAACATTCAAAGAATGTTATGCAGCACAAACCAAAGATGTTTTCAGCTTATTTTTGTATCTTGTGAACCAAGGCACAATTTTCTCCAAAACAAGACAGTGAGGTTGCTACATACCCAATCTGAAAAGAACTACAGATAAGCAGCACACAGGTTTGAGTCTCAGAATCCTCAGTGCAATTCACTACTGTAAGCAACAGAAATAAGCCTAACACATTTAAGGTGCTAATCTCACCTCTAAGAAGCCTTATATACAGCTCTTCAAATTAATTTAGCCCTACCACTGATGTTCAGTGGAGGATATTACACATTTAATTTAGAAAGCCAGGGACTACAGTTTGAAGCGCTGTGTGACAATACATGTACTACAACAGATACCTTGTTGTTGTATCTTCCAAGAAATTAATTGAGGAATCACGAGTGGGATTTTTCTAGTGCAGTCAGCAATAGCCTAAACTTACCTCTCCTAGACATCATTTAAGCTTTGATTCCCATGAAATAGATGGTAAGCCTATTGCAAAATCCTAAGTGCCTGTATGTTCTGTCCTAATAGAAGAAGAAAATTCTTTCCAAGTACAGAAGATAGAGCACACTCTCAGTACACTTGCATGCAAAGGCAGGTGGTTACTGCACCTTCTTGGGATCAAAAAGACCCAAATGGGAATTCAAACCCGTGGGCACAATTAACAGCCTTCATTTTCATCTGCCACAGTCATTTGGTGCAGAAAGAACTCAAACTTCATGGGCCAGAAAGTGAGAAAAAGAATGAGCACAGTCTTATTTCATATATGTCTTCAGTCAATCTAAATCTATTCTTCACATGAAGAAAAACAAATACATATTAATGCTCTTACCAAAGTGACATTGTGTAAGAAGAGGGACAGCAACTCACTCTCCTCCCATATACATTGTTTGTATCCTTGTACTTCAAGTATAGATTGATTGACTTACCATATGTAGGTCTCCTTTTAGATTAACATATAGATGAAGCCCCACAGAAGTTTCTCTAACTTCAGGATCCTAACCAGCAAAAGTGCTGGAACGAAGTGGCAGAGTGATGGTGGTACAGCCAAGGTGCTCCAGGACATGGGGATCAGCTTGTGGGGAAGTCTGACATCAAAAGTAGAGGTATTACTTGCCTCAGACACCTGTAAAATGAGCTTCTGGAACTACAATCTGCAGGAATGCTGTTCTGAGTTTAGGCATCTAGATTAAATCCTTTTAGATAAGATCTTTAAGATCAGATTAACAGAGAACTAAGAAAAGAGCTGCCAAGCTATTCAAGGCGTTTTGAAGCAGGAGATCCCAAACATTGTGTTCAATAACTCCCTCACTGAAAAGCATTTGGGTCAGGGTTATCTTTTGACAGAGTAGCCCATTTCCTTCAATATTCAAATATTTGCAAGCCTCAGCTCCTACTGTCCATATATTTGTTTGCAGTCTTTCAGCCTTTCTAGTCTCTTTACACTGAAATGCAGTCAGCTGGAGGTCCTACACAGTGCTGAACGTTCCCAGTTCATCACCATAGCTCATTACATGAGTGGGCCTTGCTGGCTTAACAGACAGACATCAAGATCACAATGGATCTTACGTGGCATTTTCTGAGTACGCCGTCTGTTCAACCTTCTGAGCTCCCCCAGACACATGCAATTCTTGTATGATACAACAGAATTAGCAGGAGGAAGACATTCACCACATAAGCAAAAAACTGTAAGCTTGAAAACACTCTCCTCACTCCTCTGTAGTTTGAGAAGTGAAGTCTAGCACAGCAAAACAAAAAAAAATCAGACCTACTTTTAATCTGTGAACAGCTCTCTTGATGAAATCTGTCATGTTTCTGGCTTCTTTTGTTCCTTGTGAAAAGAGCAAAAATGTTATTTTTAAGAAAGAATTTCCAAATGTTTTGTCTTTCTTAGTGTTTCTTTATGATACAGTTCATCACTGCAGGCAAATCTGTCTCATTCGTTAATTTTTCCATTGTCAAAACAACATAACCAATAGTTTATAACATCATAAATCTTGGACATCAATCATTATATAGAGATTCCACATTACGTACAGGATTGTCTGTTCCGGTATGTTTGAAAGGCCAGTCATGACTGGTTATACATTATTCTGCTGCTACAAACAGCAGAATAGTCTGTATTGAAATAGCGAGTCTATTAATGGCATATGAATTTCTGAGTTGCTTTTGTCACTGCTTGTGGTTTTCCAGATGGCAAGAAATTAATCGCTTTGTTCAAATATTTTTTAATGCTCTTTCTGCAAATTTCATATTTGATACAGGATTTGGCAAGTCCTCTGAAGTTTAAGTTCTTAAAGATACAGCCTCCTATTCAAGCTTGAAGTCCCTATTCCATGCTACTAGAATACTGAAAATTGTTGCAGTAGGCAAGAGGAAGGAAAAAAAGACATGAGAAGTGATTCATAGTTTAATTTCATATAGCCACAGTAAGCAAGAAGTACCCTCACTATCTAATATAAGTCTTTAAAGGATCTAATTCAGTAAATCTGTCTGTTTCAGACCTTTTTGGAAACATTTACCAATCAACTGTCATTCTTTTCCTAGGCAGAATTCACAATGATTCAGTGCTGCCAGCACTTGATACACACATTTAGGAGCCACCAGTGCTTTTTCTTTAGGATGACATGAGGAAAAAAAAATGGAAGTGAGCACACAAAGCAAGAGTCCTTTTTCATTTATTTAAAATTTTGGGGGCTCTTAATGCTTGCCTTTTTTTTTTCCTCCAGTTTGACCAGGAAAGTGGAGATGAGACCATTGAAGTCACTGCTGCATCTACGAGTACCATCTGACAGTTTAAAGCCTCAAAATCTGTTGATCCCATTTGTTCTGGTATGTAACTACATAGGTCTAACAACACAGAGAACAATGTGACTACAGTGCCAAATCACCAGTATGGGGGAGATCAGAGGAACTGAGTGCTACAAGATTTTTTACTACATATAGACTTCTAAAGAACAAAGTGGTAAGTCATCTCCTGTATATTTAAATCAGATGGAGGGAGTGGAGAAAAAGAAATGGGTTTCAAGTCTTAAAGCTACATCACAGGTCATGCATCACAGGTGAGTACGCACAGTCCTACATACCAGCTGCTTCAGTTCTAGTAGAACACACATTTGAGTGGCTGGCTTATCCTGAGCTCAAGTATATTCTTGAACTGCCTGGAGACACCCTTCTTTGGCCAGAGATCACATCTCATCTGACTTCTGTATTTCAAACTTCTGAAAATAACCAAGTGGAGGAACATCCCTTAAAGCCAGAACATCAAAGGTTGCTCACTGACAACATCACACCAGGTAAGCCACAGTTCGCTGACAGAAAGCTGAACCTTGTGATCCTCCCTCAACAACCCTCCCCAGCTGACCTGCTGCCTAAGGACTGGATGACAGAAAAGCTGTGACCTTCATGTTCTTTGAAAGTATTAACATGGTCATGGATTATTTCTACAGGTGGCAGCTCTTATAGCCCTGATTTTTTTTCCCTGTTGCTTCCCCACTTGTCTGCCCTGCATAAAGATGCTTTTCCAGTGCAAGCAAGAGATCATCTCCCAGCAACAACCTGCAAGCCATGCAGCCAGAAAATGCAAGACCAGTCCACAATACCAGGCACAGCATTCCAGTTTTGTCAGAAGGAATACAGCATTTTCAAACCTCAGTGCTCTAGGCCTTCCTAGAGCATTTCTTCAACTCTCAGCTGTCTTCTTCCCCTTTACCTGGCAGGGTCTTATCAAATGTCTTCTCTCTAGCCAAATAGTTTTGATAGATGCTCCAAATCATATCATTACTAACATCCCACAGGTAACCACTAACCTGGCTTAGCGGAAGAAAGCAGGTAACCAAGAAGAATAAGTGGATCACTGACTTTTTTGGTTTCCTGTTGACAGAGTGTCACATATAAATATCACATTCCTATAACTGTCTGGGATCAAGATAGACTATTGAACGAAATATTGCAGATTAAACTCAGAAGCACAAACAATTTTTTTCCCCCTTCTGTTTTTAAGTAAATACTGCATGCTTTTCTCCCTCCAGTTCCCAATTCTTGCCAGACCATGTTCCTTCATTAAGAGCTATTTGCAGTATCAGAACACGCTGCTGGGGAGATCCGAATACACAGAGTTGTTTCGTTACTACTATGTACACCACACCTAAAGAAGGTCCTTGTATCATTAATATTGCTATCCCTGATGTTGTACATATGTGGAAGAAAACCTACCAGTATAGTATTTATAAAGAAGAGAAAGCATTAGCCAACCTTAACAAAAAGAAAAAAAAGGAAAGGGAAAAATAATGTTCAGCACATGCACAGCCTTCACAATTCAGATGAACATTCTGTGCTGCTCTTTTGCTTTGGAAAAATGTGTAAGCTATGATTTTAAATCATTTGCAAACTCTCCTGCTTTAATTTATTAACATAGGCCAACTGTGTGAGAGCACTATTTTAACCTTAAACTGGAATACTAATGAAATCCCTACATGATACCAGATATGTTTAATTTCTGCTTTTATTGCACTATTATTTCAGTGGATCCCAAGAACATCTGATTGAAGTTACCTTAAAAGTTTTGAATTTAAATTAGATATGGAACCAAATAAACCCCATTGATCACTACAACCTTGAACTCTGGGAAATTCAAATCCAGATCCAGACTTTACAGCTGGACTCCATCCCTGCTTTAAACGCAAATCAGAATCAAAGACTGTTGTGACTACACACATCATTTACAGGAAACATTCAATTCAGAAAAAAATTTATAGGTGTTCCATCCTTTGATTGTTCCCAAATTTCTACCCAACTATTCACACCAACACCTAAATTCAGACTCTTGTTTTCTTCCTGCTGACTGAAGCCTCAGCACATACACACATCACTGCAGAATAAACATCATGGCACTGATTTGAATCCCAAACTCTCTCAACAACTGTTTTGCATCTAAGTAATTGCACCAGCAGTAGTGGGGTTGCCTCCTTGTTTATATGGGGGAGGGGTGCAGTTGGAATCACAGCCCATGACTTTATCATACAACATGAAAAGCCTCCGGGCTATCCTCCCAGCTGGTATAAATAAGCAAAACTCTATTGGTTTCTGGGTGAATGAGATTATAATTCGAATCAGAACCATGATGTTTGTTTATACCATAACAAAGTATCACAGAAGTGTGTATCATAAGCCTTAAAGCACTGCACTCAAGGACTGCAAAACCCAAGAATCTGAGCTTGGATTTCAGTGACTCCAGTGAAGTTATGCCTATTTATTTCAGGATAGCAGTGCTGATGTGCACCATCTGAGAATCTGGCTCTAAATCCTAGATGACAGCAGAAACCAGCTACAGGGGGAGGGGGCAGGAGTGGGAATCAAGCAAAGTACAGAGCCCTACCACTGATAATTTGGTATCAGCCATCTAAATATGCAGGCTTATTTCTCCCAAAAGCAAGAGTAGAGAATTAGAAATACAAAGAATCTTTAACAAATTTCAAGTGTGTATATTATGTTCTGTACGCTATGTTTTGCATTCTAATACAAAGGATTTTCATCCAGAGTAACACTTAACCAGCTACTCTTTTTAGGTGCTTGCACAAACAGTCCCTATGATTCAGAACAAACCCATGCAAGAAAAACCCTCCAGAACAACCTGTGCCAGCCCATGCTCAGTTAGCAAAGAAAATCACCCACTCTTCAGCACACACACACAAAGAACAGCCAGCAGGAATAGACAGTACCGCTTCTATTTCTTCCAGTACCACTCGCAGTCTTCATCCCAGTGGGACATGATGCAGTATGTAAAATTGCTATGTTTCACAACAATTATGTAAGAAATCACATGTGGTATAAACAGAATGTATAACAAACAGCAGGAGTATTATATTCAAATAAACCACTGGTTATGTCAAAACTAATAACTTATTTACTGTAGTGTACTCAATAAGTTAACAAGCCCAATGAACCTAATGATTTTATTATCCACTGTTTTTGCCCTTCATTGAGACTGGAACTGATTTTTCCAGGATTCATGTTTATGCAATCCAAGCATATTGTTATTTGCTACTTTCTGCATCATCATTTTAGCATTCTTGGGAGAGAAGACGATGATGGTTCTGTCTAAATGTTAAGGGAGGGGTTATCACTGACATAGGAGATTATTAGGTTTGATGCAATATTGAGAACATTCACAGTCAGAAAACAGCATCTTTCATTTTTAGAATGGAAGTAATTGTGCTTTGTGACGGTGCACACCCTTAAGATGTTATGTATCATTGCGTACTTAAAAAAAAAAAAGCAGTACACTTTTCATTGATCTTTCAATTTCGTTTTGATTTAAAATGTAGATCTTTCTCCCCATTGAAATCTTAGCATTTTTATTTTAAAATGTGTCGGAAAAAATCCATTTCAGACATATGCAGCACCATAAATTATTTTGTGGTTGAAACAGTATTCGCTTATGTCATGGGTTGAACATCCTCCTTTATTAGAATGCTATTTATTGCCACCAGCTGCAGTGCTCAGCTAAGAAAGTTCTTGACACCAGCGACTGCTTTTCAGCACCAATGCTTCCGGCTGCTAACAGGGGCTTCTCTTTCCAAACACAGCCACCCCTCTTAAACTGTTCCTTCTGGTACACAGACAGCTCCTGTCATTGTTACCCAGTACAGGAGCCAGAGAAAAGGGATCAGATCTGAACCCACTGCTAGATGATCTCTTTAGCCATAAATCTCCTACAGCTTTAAGAGGCCCTGCCAAATACCACTAGCTTGAAAGCTGTCAAACAAATTCAGGAAATTTACCAATCGGTAATTTGGAGGGGCACGGGGGAGGCTGGCCAAAATTAAGATGCAAATTTAGCTTGCGAGCAAAGAACACTTTACATAATTAGCCTCAGATTTGGAAAAAAAAAAAACAAAAAAAAAAAACAAAAAAAAACACAGAACTTCTATAGCCATCAGCTATGTACTCACTGGCCTCTATTTTATTAGACTTCAGAGCAAGCAGAAGCCATACTGTAATGGCCTTTCTACTCTTCCTCTTCAGGGCTATCACTACTCCTGCACAAACAGATAGCGCTGCTATTTTCTTCTGCTTGTGCCAGTCAAGAGAACTGAGCAGGAGAGAAGTGGTGGTGTCACCACAGGTCCAATGGACAGCAAGAGTGCCCTGCAAGGTAAATCATCAGTGGCAGTACACATGCAGCTCCTGTGTATTGTACTTGCATATATGCCTTCCTCACAGCCAAACCCCCCAAAAAGCATTGTATATAATTAGGCTTGACTAAGCAGCAGTGACAGGAGGTGGCTGAACTCTTTTAGCATAGAAAGAATTCCTTTCCTGCTTCAGAAGAGAAACACTCCATAGGTCAGAGAGGAAGGCTTCTCTGCTGTATAGCACAGGCAAGCCTGTTACGCAGATGCCTGAAGCACTGCAATCTAGAATCTTTGGGGGGGAAAAAAAGTAGGGGAGGGGCAGGCCCTGAGCATTCATCAACACAATTTTCCCCTTTGCTACTTCTTTTATTTAATCAAGTATACTTTTTTGTGTGTACACGCATATCTTAAAATCCTAAACTGTTCAAACTAGAGTCTTTGCAGAGTTTGCTTGCCAATTATCTTGTGTGGCCAACTCTTTCTCAGTTTTTTATTCACCATGAAAGCTAATAAAAGTGGTTCTTCTACCAATTTTTACAGTTTAGAAAAGAAGTAATCACTCTTCTGCCCACAATGTAATTATTTTACATATTCAGAGGGTATAACAGACATCTGAGACATAAATAATTCCAGCTTTTAATGTCTGCACTTCTTTTCTTGCCCCTACAAATAACCCAAACAGTTGTTAGCAAGTTACTTTCTGCCTTCATACCTAAGAACTGGACAAATACATTTTTCCTTAAAAAATGACTCAAAAATAAACTGGCACAACAATTTGTCTATAACCATTAAGTGTAATTCAACAGCTTTCATAAAATACTTTACAGAAGTTCCTTTTCTTTGTGTTGATATTCTCCTTGGGCCAGAGTCTGGGCCTTACTCTGCCCTACACACTATTCTGGTACAAAGCCTATCCACTTCCCCATCACTGGAGGAGGTCTGTTCCATTACACTGATCCTGTTCTAGCCTCTTCCTTGCTGGAAGTGAAAGACCAGAGATTTGATAAAGTACAGTCATGATGAAGAGGGCTCTTAAACAGCTCCTCTCCCCTATTCCAGCTGGGCTTCTGCCAATTCAAATGGATGAGTGAGGGCCAACAGACATATTAGTGCAACCCTGTATTTAAGGCTAAATTATCCCCTGGATGACCCTAGAGTCAATTTACGGGTGCAGAGACTAATGTAAAATAGAGTTCAGAAAGACTCCACAGTCCAGCTTTGGAAATGCCTTGACACATGCCACTGGATACCTCAGAGGGAGAAATATATATGTGCTCATATTTCATGTTTGTGCAGCATCCTATTTTGCAACTCTAAAAAACACTTTTACCCTTTTGTGACAAAGTAAGAAAAGCTATTCTGATTTCCCATTATACCAATCAAATGGAAGTCTACTTATTCTAATTCTTACTACTGCTTAAAACAGTAATTTAAGTCTGCAGACAAACCTAAGGATTCAGTAGCTCAGCAATAATTCTTCCTTGACCTTCCAGGTGCAAGAAGTATCTGGTTGCATGGTGCACAAGTATGCAACATATTAGCAATAGTGACCAGCAGCCCCCGACTTTCCTTTCCTTAAGGGTCTTGCCACATGAAGATGCCAACTTCCCCATAATTTCCTGTGTTGGGGGTTAACGAAGCCAACAGAAAGAAAAACTATGTATTACCATGCATTCCCTGTTCCTTTCACAGGTCTGGTATCTTAAAGGAATGGGCAGAAGAGCTGTCCAAGATGCAGAGCACATACCATGTGTGTTTAATTGGCTGCCATGATACATGGCAGTAAACTCAGCAGGATACTGCTCTTGCTTTGCTGGAAGTTCTGGAATTTTTTTGTAATCCTTCCTCAGTGTAGAGTAACCATCCTCTGTATTTGATGGGGATTAATCCTATTTGCTGTTCTATAGAAATGTTCACTGCTACCCACAGCTTTCCTTGCTAAGTAGCAGCTCCCCATATGGACATATAGCTTTAGTGTTTTATTACTTAACTAACATGCAATCACAGCCCTAAAAGCAGGTGCCTGTACCTGCTGTGCAGAAGCATGAATGATACTCAGGGCTCCAGTGAGGAAAAGCAAGTAGTTGGGGAGTGACTTTTATGTCACTAACTAAAGGAGAGCCAGGTCTCACTAACAACCTGCAGAGCAGATTTACATCCTGATCCCCTCAAGTATCTGAGTAAATGCAGATGATAGGATGAAAGGCTGCTGCAGGTGTTTCCCCACCTGCAGCTGGGAAGAGTGGCAACCAGGACTGTACTACTCTATTTGCTTCCTGGAACACAATTTCCACCAGCAGTGCGAATCAAGGATGGCACCCAATCGCTACATAAGACAACTTCTGTCCCATTCACATCACTATATCAATTTCACCAGATATTTCTATTGAAACCTTACAGAAACCCCAACACCAGTTTGGGTATTGAACAATATACAGATATAAAGTAGTGACACTTTCAGCTATCTTATAAAGGTCATTTTTATGCTAGTGTTTCCAAAAGCAGAGAAGTAGGGCAAGCTTTTCAAACTTGGCTACCTGAAGCAATCTAACTATCTGAGAAGCTCAACTGAGCAGTCTAATTTCTGGATACAAGCATTCAAACTTCCCATCAAGTTACTGTCAGAGACTCTCCAGAATCTTTTGCACTGGCTTATATTTAGTGCAGACCTAAAAGCAAAGCACAGGTGCAATTTAAAGCCAGTGGCCAAAATTTCAATAGTAACACAGAAAGGATGTACTTCACGCTTGGGTCACCTAACTTGAAACAGGCAATGGGCCAAGTTTCCAGAAATGCTCAGGATGTTCCTTGAAAATTTTTAAGTATTATCTGAGTGCTCTAACAACAGAAAAGCAGTGAAGCAAAACAAGTTCCTGCTTACAGTAACTGCCTTTGATCAGTTCATTTGGGGATGGCAAGCTTGTTCCATTGCTTAGTGACAAGTACGTGAACATGGCAGACAGAGTGGTCAAATGCTGTTGAAACCTCAAGGTTACAGAAATGCCAATAAAGGCAGGAGTAGTCCAAGATTAATACCACCCAAACTAAATAAAAGAACATAATATCCAGGTAGGACTCTCATGGTATGGAAGCTCAAATAAAAAAAAAAGCTTCAAATCACATGAGAATAAGTAAAAACTCTCTGAAAGACTTGATGCAGTTGGATAAGCATCTCTCAACTAAAATCAAAGAACAACTGGTAAAAGAGATATCACTCTGAAAACTAAGCCAGGTTTCTGTAAGTTAATGAAAACTAGAAGAAAAAGCAAGGAAAAATCTGAATCTCAAATTTGTGTCTATTCAAAAGAAACAGTTCAACAGTATGGAAATATTCTTCTACACTGTAGAATCTAAACCAAGTTTTCCACCCATGTGAACTAATAAACTTGCATGCTCAGGCCATCTGGACAACTGCCTGTGTGGATGATCAGTCATCTTTTAAAGAAAATCATCCAGCAAAGGTTATTTTGCACAATATAGGAGAAAGGAAGGAGTAAAAAAAAAAAAAAAAAAAAAAAAAAGGGGGGGGGGGAAGAGAGGGAAGAGGGAAGTCAAGCAAACAGTAGGACTTAAGAAAACAGTTTTGCTGTTTCTGGATGACCTGAATAAGCTAGGTGCCATCAGGCTGTATTAGAGGTGCAAATCACATCCAGACGCTGCTCCGGAATTGCAGGATGGTTTTGCCAAAGAAATGTGTAGAGGTTTTACTTGGATTCAACTGGAAACTGAAAGTTAAATACATGTAACATAACAGAACATTTGAATACCATTTTGGACTGTAAACTTATCTATTGCAAAACTCCTGTACCAAAAGCATTCGATGAAAACAGACTGCAGCATTAAAGTATACACAAAGAAATAAGAACACCATGTAGGATTTAACGTGAAGAATGACAAGTCCGCGTTAATGAGAGAGGAGAGACCATATTACAGATACTGGTAGCCAAAACCAACAAGCTTGCTTTCACTAGGACTCAAAGAATAATTTTTAATTTAAGTACTAGCATTACTGAAAGCCACAGAAAAATGAGTCTGCCAGAATTGGAAGTGAGAAAATACTTCATCTTCTGCCAGCATACTAAGTCTATTCCAAAGCTCACTTGAGTTACTAGAAGACTTTCCACTGTCCACAGTATCAGCAATATCATTTTTTCCATTTTATTTCCCTTCTACTTTCGGAATGGAAGGGAAGGTATCTTCCATGTAACTTTGAGTATTTTTAAGTATTAGAAATATATACAATATTATATTTATGACTTCATTTCATAAGTATGAATATCAGTACTTTCTGAAACACTATATACAACCCACACCACACTCCTGAAGTAAATAAGGCACAGTTTCTGTTATTGTTTGTATTTCAGCTCCACCTCTCCAATATTTCAACACTCTTTGGGAAAGAAAAAGAAAAAAAATGCTTTTACAGTTTCTCCAAATGCTAAATCCATATTCTAGTAATTAAATAATGTTATTATTAGTTTAGTAATACTATTGTATTGCAGGAAAAGCATGGCAAATGTTAAGAATTAACAGTAATTGAACCTGATATTCTATTAGCTAAACCAGAAACGTTGCTAGATGCAGTATTTTAATAACATAAATAAGACTGCACGTATGTGTTACAATTAAGTTGTGCTAGATGTTTATTTACACAGAAGGGTCTGATGATCATCCTGGGAATGTAAAAGGTTCTTTGGATGCAAAGTGTCATTGGTGTACTTGAAAGTGGCATTAACATTCATGACCTGGAAGCATTCACCAAATGACCACAGCCACAGAAGAAAGTTGCATCAGTATCCATCAGGCTTTATTAGAGGTGCAAATCACAAGCCAAGGACTGATTCTCAGTTCACTATTTCTGTAAGCTTTAGGAAAAGCAAAGAGCTGAATGCATCAAAGCACAGCATGCTCTGCAATAAGCCCTTTCCACACACACTAACAAAGGCAAAACTGAAGTTCATTCCCAGCATCTAGTTCTATCCTTTAAGTTATGCAAGAAACAGAGCAGCCCACAGTTTGTCCCACACAGATAGTTCCTCACATTTGCTCCAACAACACCTTCATGTAGTTCACACCTTGATTTCCAGAAGAAACATGAACAATTTGCAGCAGGTAAGAGAGCACCTTCAGGCTGGCCCAGAAAACAACTCTAGCTTCTCACTGGAGTAGCTCACCCAACAAGCTCACCCAAGTCCCAGCCAGGAAACACCACTCCTAGATGCCTCTGTAGAGAGAAGTACAGATCCTGGGACTCGCACCAAAGCACACGCATACTCCCACTAAATCCTAAAATAAAGGGCCAGTGCTGGCCAGTTGAGCCCCTCCAAGCTGTGCTTACCTTAGAGCAAAGGCCAGCTGGAAGCCACCAAACAACAGGAAGTCCAGGTGGGATTTGCTCTTGACCTTTAAAGCCAATTGCCTGATGTGCTTCCAGGCTGCTTGCTAGTGCTGCAGGGAGAAAGGAGCCTTCCTCCTACAAGGCTCTCTCCAAAGCCTGCTTGGAGATCAACCATGTGCTGAACTGCAAACAATCATGTGTTAATTGTTTAATTGCCTGCCCTGTTATTACTTGGGGGATGGTGGCTAGGGTTGGCTTTTTATAGGATCAGGGCTAAAGGGTGATTCAATAACTATGAATAAAAGAAGTCCATACAAAAAAACCTTCTTTAGCCAGAGATAAGAACTATCTAGCCCAAACTCCCTCTGATGAATTAGTAGGGTATGTTTGGGGAAAAGCATTAAAAACAGGACAAGCATCTGATAATGTTCCTTCTCCTCTAACCTCTCAAGCTTTATACAGTTTAGGAACTTCCTTAACTACAGCAAACACCTCTCCAGGCTGAAATTTTAGGGGTTCAAAACCAGCTGATGGCAGCCCTGCTTTCAATAACACCAATGCACAAAGACTGGTATGCAGTGAACCTGAGAGCTATTTATGACCATTTAGAAGGATGAGGGAGCCTATTGCCAGTATGTGCTAGAAGACTGATAAATGTGGAGGAAATTTTAACGTTTAGGTCCAGATTATTAGAGAAAATGGTACTTCATCTGTCAATTTTACATCTGTCCTACCTAGGTCTTTATCAGTGCAGCTCTGTGCTATGTAAGCAGAACAATAAAGGCAGTGGCAGTAGTTCCAGGAGCTTTGAGATAAGCTTCCACTGTGCCTATATATGCATATGTGTGCTTAGCACAGCAGAGATTTTTACTGCCATGTAACTCCTGCTAGTCCTAAGCATCAATCAGGCATGACAAGTCACTGCCTAAGATCAGGTTGTTCTTGCTAGTGGCACGTTTCCATGGGCATAAGAACTTCACCATCACCAAAAGAACAAAATGACTGGAGATGGGGCTTTGGTGGGTGACAGTGCAGCCTGCTGTCCTCTCCAGTATAATCTGTGATGTGTGCCTGGCTCCCTGCAATGCTCTGATATGAGTATTAAGTTCATTGTTTTTTTAGTAGGAATCATTTAGTAACACTGTGTTATATCCTATTAGAAAGCGAAACCATTGTATTTAACCATGAATATGCTAGGGAGTTCATTTAAAATTCCCTTACTGTACACATCACATATTATTTTTTCAATTAAACTGATTCAGTACTGGCATACAACATACCTGTGTTTCCTTGAGTACTCTCATAGGTAATTGAACATCTGGAGGTAAAAAAAGCAACAATAGAAAAGAAGGGATTCCATGTAGGTTCTTCATATTAAGTTGAACAAAATTCCACAGTGCCTACATGCTACTTGAAAGTGAATATAAAGTACCTCTGAGAAAGGAGCTGTAGAAATTGAGACTGTTAAGACAGAACAAGGGGTTATGAAAATGTATAAATGCATTCAGGGGGAATATTAGGGTGCCACTGCTACCATCTGCAAGATGTGTTTCTCTTCTGGTTTCCTACTTCTGTTGCTTCAGAAGCTTTAGTGTAAAGCAAATATTACATTTTTGCTGCTACTTACACCATATGCACCACAAAACTTTGTTTATTCTTAATAAAAATTAGATTAACGAATTTTCCAAATTTTTAGTATTTTCGAAAACTTTCTGCTTTCAGGAAAAGTCCTACATCAGGACAGTAGTGGGAAAGTGCAGGGGATGTAGGAAGTAGGGAGAAAGAAAATAAAAGAGTTACCTGAATACGCTCCATGTTCTACCTGTTTAAAAGCAACAAAGCATTTGTCAGTTATTTCTGTAGTCTGCTATCACTCCCTAAAGCTGTAACTTACATACATTTTTTTACATACTTTACACATAAAGTAAAGCTGCCTCAACTGATGATAGCTTGAGTTGGTCTTGTTCAGCACATCACTGAGTGTCTCAGTGACCTTGGCTGAAGTGCAAGGGTGAAGTGTTTGCACTGATGAACTGTTCTGGAATGAAATAAAAGTCAAGAGTAAGCACTCCTGCATTGCCAAGCACCATTCTGTCCCTTTTCATCTTCCTTTCTTAATGGGGCAAATTAGCACGATCGTACTTATGACTTACTTCCTGTGCATGTATCTATCTGTAGGTGCCTGTGTATAAATGTAAACAAACCTGAGGTTTGCTCTTACCTCAGTTGGCCTGGGAGTGTTTCAGGAACCAAAATAGTATGTGAAATACAGGAGTTTGTTTCTTTTTTAAAAGGTCCCTGCAGAATTGCTATGGTACAGCAACCCATATATAGTCTTCACATACCTCATACATTTTGTCTGAGTGTCTCATTATATTTCATGAACATTAATGAATTAAGTTTCAGGAAGGAACCATGTGAAGACTGTAAAGATTAGTGTCACTTAAAGGATGATTTGTGTAAAAAGAGGCTAATGATGTAGCCAAGTTTATTCAGGTGTCAGTTGCAAAACTAGACATAAAGCCTGTGAACCGTAACTCACAGGTGATCACTCAGATCACAAGCTCCCCACTGCTGCTGCAGAAAGATCACCTCCTTACCTGTTTTCAGTGATATATTTAGGCATACAAAAATTAAGCACTTTCATGTTGTTTTCAATCTTGATACTTCATTTTCAAGATTCAAACCAAGCAGTTAGCCCATCTGTCCTGAACTCATGTATCAGCATTGGTATCTGAAGATGCATTAGCAGAAAATCATTAACTCAATCAGCAACAGAAAAATATGAATGCCAGAAGAGAATAATGTTCTGAAATTGTTCCCATATATCCAGATGTTTTCTGTGCCTCACACACTAAGACTAATTGTGACAAATTTCTGAGAATGTCTGGCCAAATTCTGCTGTGAGGTTAAGCATAATGGTTTGCACATCTATGTCAAAGCAAAACTTCTAATTGAGGAATGACCCTGTACCTTTGTATCATTAACAGTTGAGACCTTCCCACACCCTATTTTTCTATGTGTATGATATAACACCACAGAAATGGCAAACATCCCACATTTATAATGAGTGAAAGTGTAAAATAAGTTTGAATAAAACCTCTTCACCACAATACCAGCCTTCTCGATTGCAGTGAACCTATGGCAAAAGAAGCAAATGTGTTAAATGAGGTGTATTCTGGGAGCAGTTTTATGTTCCAGCCAGCTCCTCTGGTGGCCACTGTCCAATAAATAGCTTGTTTGCACTGTTGTATCTGTGAAAGAAAGTTGTTGGTTCAACTAGCTGTGTAACTCTGCTATGGCTCTTAAAATTCTGCAGCCTTGAAAGCCAGTTGGTCCCCTAGGTATAAAAATACAGTGCTTGACTCAGCACTTAAAATTGTCTCAATTTAAATGGACTCACGAGATGTATTATCTTGTTGGGTATGGGCACAGTGGCTGATGGGAGACTGGCCTGACTTGCTTAAAGTCCTTCCACAAGTGGGATACATTTGCCATCCTTTGATTGCCAGGAAAAAATAAAAATAAAAAAAATGAGAGAGAGAGCTTTTGTTCCTAGAACTGGGGCAAAGCCCATGTCAAGGATTTGCTGGTGTCCTGTTTCATACCAGCTCCTGAGAACTTTTTTCTCCGTTCACATGCACTTTTCAGCAGTGTTATCCTTAGTCCCCAAGACTAGGAGCATGTGGGAGTGTGGAGGAAATGTATATATTCTTCCCAGTCTTCCACTGGACAGAGACCAAATTCCTTGCTGTGGGAGGGATATGAGGTTCAGAATTGGAAGAACGGGTTCTGGCAGAAACAGCCAACTGGAAAGAGAGAGATCCACGTGCAAAGTCCCTTCCAAAGATGAATCAGGGTGAAATGATTTTACATGTTCTTTCATTGTCCTTCCCACCTTGTAAACATTCCTAAAGCCTGTCTGTAAGCCCTGCATAAAGAAGTGCTAATATCCATATGTCAGTACTGGAAATGGTTTCTCCCACACCTAAAGAGCCAAGTTCACCCCATATGTAATTCCACTCACTTTAATAGCATTGCAGGAGAAAGGATACCAGGCCAGTGAGTCCACCCAAAAGCTGCAGATTCTGCTGAAAACAGCTGCTTGCCTTGTGGGTAGGATGAATCACCACAGGCTGCAGTTGCTCAGGCCTTTGCAGTAGATTCCTCTTCACTTCTGTGTGCAATTCTGCCTGCAAATATCTGAATTATCTGGTCACCAGCTGCTTAAAAGTCTTGAAAGCCTCGTTTTAAGAGTTAAGGACAGCAGAGCAGCTCTTGTTCTCAATTCTTAAACTATGTCCTTTGAATGTGTATTTCTGCTGTATTTATATTTTATTTATCCTATTAGAAGATGTTTATTAATTAGCTGCAATAGCCAGGAAGGGTTTTTATTCCTTCTGATACATTTCTTGATTTTCAGAGAGGGGGAATGACTATTAATTGTTCTTTGCTCAGTCAGTCAACATCTAGAACTAGGATCTAGGTCTGGGGAACCAATGTACCTACAGGTATTAAATTGCTTCAGTGTCTGGCCAGTACCTCGTGATCATATAGTCAGAAAATGCTGAGTGCCAGCTTTACAGTCAAAATGGAATTTCATCCTATGGTGAGACCAGCAGGGAGTTTCAGATGGGGGGGGGGGGGGGGGAGGTTCATAGGATCATATGGGAATGTCTTTTAACAAATTCTCTTCTATTACAATGATTCTGTGACCCTGGTGGTGCCTTCCGGTCTTATGTTCCTATAAATACCTTGCTTAAGAACTAATTCCTTTTGACAATCTGACGGTGCTTCAGCTCACAGTAGAATGTATCACCAGTTAGTTTGTCTTATGTCTAACTTGAGTACTAGATTTTTGTTTTTTGTTACTGTGTTATTCTAGACAGCAGGATATTGTTTTAAATATTACCTGTTGAAAATTTTTTGTTAATGAGTAAACAAACTTTCAGCTCCTTCAACAACAGATGCTCTAAATTAAAAGGTCTGAAAACAACAGTCATATTCTTTAAACAAATGGTGCACTGTAGGATCCTGAATTATAAATGAAATTGTAAATGTGTACAAAGTCCAGTTAGAATCTACTTGGGACCAAAGTTCACCCTAACAAGAAGTATAACATCAGACATTGCAATTGGTGTGCTAATTGATGTAACTAAAAAAACTAACAGAGGAAAGACCTTCAGAGTGAAAGAAGGTTAGTTATTTTAATCACACTAGAGCCTTTTATAAAATTGCTTTTATGGTTGAATAAAACACGAGACTACATAGTTGTATGAAAATGAGTTTCCATGATCTGTCTGGTGCAAGAGATAAACAAGATAAAACTGACATACTCTTGGACACTGAAATGTATATGCAAAACTACAGCTATTTTGTGTTCGTGTGTGTGTTACAGAGAGAGAGAGAGAGTTGGGATTTTAAGTGAAAACATCTATTTCCAATTGCCGATTTCCCTGTGCCCACATATAGGCATGAGGAAAAGTCGTTTTTATAGCCAGCCTTCCTAACACTACATAAGGAGTAGCACCTTTCTTCCTTCCTTCCACAGACTGTTGCACAATACTGTATGTGGTATGAGATTAGGGCTTCTTCAAGATGTTCTTTGTTCTTCCCATTTTATCTAATGCAACAAGGCAGGGTGTTGTCAGGACTTTACCAGGAAACAGTAGAACTATTTTTTGCCCTAAGTCTGCAAATGCCTCCTTCTCTGCCCGTTTTTGCACAAATCAATTAGCAAAAATTTGATTTCATCTCACTTTGTTTTAGCTCTCTAGAAGTTATCCCAGGCACCTAAAATCCTAATCCAAAGGTCACCTCCCCTAATTTAGGTATCTAAATTTGTTTTGTAATGAATGTGCCCCCACCCATTATTTTACCTCTCACTCTTGGCTCAGGATCCTCCTCCTCATCATATTTCATCTAATTCTAAGACAAATGAGTTAAATGAGTAGACTTTGGTGTAAAATGGGACAGCTATTTTGGACTGGATGTCCAACTTCTCAACAGCTAAAATTAAAAAGATTGAGCCCATGTTTCTTTTGGTTTTCTTCTGTGTAAAACTTCACACGCAATTATCTATATGAGCCATTTTAGATCCTAAATTGAAAGATCTTTTTTTTTCTTTTTTTTTTTTTTCTTTTTTATAGGTGATGGCAGCAGGTACAGCAATTTGTCTGCACATTCCTGCCAGGATTTCTTGTAGTCCACATCTGTCATTTATTCTAAATTAGGAGTGTATTTGCTCTAGGCTTGCTCTATAGTCAGTGAAGAAAGGCAAGTACCTTCAGAGAAGTGTTTCTGGGTCTGCCTGCCTTTCTCCATTGACAACAGAGCAAGTCTCAAACTGCTACAATCCCATATTGGGTACTTCAGTTAAAGGATGGGATGAATCCGTGTATATCTGCTGCAGTGCTAGAACGCATAATAAATTTGAAATCCACTTTAAAACCTTGCGAGTATAATATAAATCATATGTCAAATTACATATAGTGCCAGTGATGTGTTTGTGTGGTGGTATGCATACACACGCATGCATGAATGCTTTACATATGATTATACTACAACAACAACCAGAAAAGAAAAAAAAAAAAAAAAAAAAAAAGAATAAAAGCCTGGTAATATAGCCTGTGAACTAGTTTTTAGAAAGATGTGGAAATTATTTTTTTCAGAAGTGAGCTTTATCCTCTTGTACAAAGTGGAATAATACTTCCAAAGCCAATCAAATGCAGTATAGCATTTGTTCTAGATGAGTGTGATTTGTAGTGAGACCATTTTTGACCTGATGGAATGAGAATTAAAAAAAAAAAAAAGAAAAAAAAATTAAATGCATAGTGGTAATAAGAGAAACTTTACTACTGACCTCTGTAAAGACTTAAGATTGCCAAGATTCATATTGTCAGTGACGTCCAGCATCAACAATGCTCACAAGCAGTGGACTCAAAATGAAGTTGTCTGTTTTTGGCAACAAAATATTCTGCATTTAGCAAAGGCATATGTTTCAAACTCAAATGACTTCACTTCAAATTAAAGCAAAAAATGTTTTGAAGTATAGTCATTTGATAATCATTTGCTTTAAAATATGCAACATATTTCTATCTAATGGGATCCACATCTCTAACAAGTGAACCAACAGTGTGACAAACAAAAAACAACCTGCTCTTAAATATAATTCCAAAATAAATTACATCTAGTTCTTTTTTTGTTGTTGTTGTGCTCTGTTTTCCTTTTTTGGCCGCCTGTATAACTCCCACAATTTTTTCATTGCTACAATGACAAATGCTATGAGAAAAGACCTGGTCCACTGCCAGAAATCTACTCTAGACTTCAGTATATGTTTCTGCTTTCAAGAGTCAATTGTTTTCCTTCTCTCCCAGGGGCCACTAGCTACCTTATTACCAGAAAGAATGACCCCTTGACAGCGCAATTGAGATCCAGAAACTCAACAAAATTGTAACCCCTCCAGTGGCATCAGAATTCTAATCAACAGCAGAGGGTCTGGAAGACAAATGTACTTGTGTATAAGGCCACCATATTAGAAAGTGGCTTCTCTACTTGCAAAGAAACCTATTTCTATTTTGTTTCTCTTGATATTTTTATTACCCCTTTTCTTGTAACCTTTTCATTGCTAGTGTTCTTAAGGTAGAAGGGTTTTCACAGCATGGGAATTATCTGTACTCTGTTTACACAGTTTGCTGCCTTTTCTTTCACTTGCAATCTATTTTGTGCAGTGTACAACTAGACATGGGAGTCCCCTAGTTATTACTGATTTTTTTTTCTCTTATTCAGCTTAATCTACTAGCAGAACAATTGTTGCATCAATATGTTTATTGCCATATAAGAAACACAGGTAAGGACTCCAGCCTTGAAACCGCATTGAAAAATGAGCTTGGTATCTTAAGGTGAACTTCATAGAGAGCATACCTTGCACTTGCAAGGACGTGCACCAAAGTGGAGGCATATGATCATATTTCTCAAGTATAATTACTAGCAAAAACATTCAATATATTTGCTGGCTCCTTTTGCATGCCCAAGATTTGAGAATCTAATGTTGTTTCACATAAATACCTTCAGATAAATATACACAAAGATGACTTGGAATACAAGTCCCTGGTCTATCTAGTCTATCTGTACACATGAAGCCTTGCCTCAAAGTCTTGAGGTTTACAGAATGTGTGCCGCCAAACTGGCAAAATGCATTTTGAAAATGTTAGAGAACTCCATGAAAATCTCAGTGTGAGTTAAAAGTTTTCTTGTGATTGCATTACAAGGATTAGCTGATGTTCATTTGAAGGAAAATGTTTAAGAGCAGCCAGTATGTGCCTTAGGCACAAAACAAACAAACAAACAAAAACCAG
This sequence comes from Netta rufina, assembly GCF_964035555.1. Classification (NCBI taxonomy): domain Eukaryota; kingdom Metazoa; phylum Chordata; class Aves; order Anseriformes; family Anatidae; genus Netta; species Netta rufina. The sequence goes on from NC_140128.1 coordinate 25,110,240, forward strand.
CAACAACATTCTGCTGAACATGCAGAGTGGAGAAGGGTGTGTGAAGGACAAGAAAGCATTAGGGCAAAAAAAGAATCCGTGTTTTTGTTACCTTTCTCAGACAAAAGCATTAGACCCCCTAAGTGATCTCTGGAAGGAGCACTAGTTTGCCATCCTAGCACCTCCAGAGCAGGAGCAGCACAAACAGCAATAATTTTCCCTGCACTGTCCCAGCAACAAAATGTCCTGCTAATGCAGAGAAAGCACTGGGTGCTTGCTTTCCCTGGTGAGACATGTTTGTGCTACAGACAGGCAAGAGGGAGGATGCTGTGAAAAAGGCTCTTCCACCCTGTAAACCAGACTGAGATAGCTCACAGGAGCAGCTGAAGTGATATTTGGATTTTCAGGTCATTGCCATACAGAAGGATCAGAGTGAATGAGCTTTTGCTTTGCAAGCAGTCACACTACAGGGAGAGCTGCTTTGCATGTTTCCTTTGCCCCTGCAAATTGAATCTCAGCGTCAAGACTTTAATTAATAACAAAAAGTGGAAAATTGACAATTGAATCTTTTGACACTTTTACCCCAAACTGTATTGACTTATTGTCTTGCATGTTAAGGTCATGTCTTTTTCATTTCTATACAGAAGCCAGAAGCAAGTTACACAGATTGTTACATGTGTAAGTGTTATACGTTAAAAATAATACCTCTAAACAATGCTGTCAAAGTACAAGACCTACCTGACTGATGGAACAGTCTTCTAAAAAAAAGCAGCTCTGAGCTTCCCTTAAAAAGAAAGAAGGAAAATCTAAAGATAACAATGAACAAAAAAGTAGCTGCTTCTGCCAGACCCATCAAGTTAAATGGTTCTTTGTATTGTTCAAAGCATGTACAGTATTGTCTTCTGTGGCAGAGGGTAAAGAGAGGGAACTTTCACAGATGTTTTGATGAGACAACAAATAAAAATAATATTTTGACAGAGAGCTCATCCCATTTAAAAAAAAAAAAATCATTTTGCCAGCTCAAACACAAATCCCCTTAACATGAAAAATATTGATGGTGTATGTGGAGGCATCCAGTAATACTTAGAGGAAACGTGCCATTCATAACAGAGCGTGCAGCATGACTAAAGACCCTAAGTGCCTGGCATCATTTGAGCTTAGTTTTAAATACTTATGATAGACATATTTTGGAATACGTTTCCTGAATGTAGTATCAAGGATTTACTTCAGCATTAGCTGACAGGTTGAACTTATTGGGTTTATCTACCCAATAAATGCAAAAAGGATTAATTTCTAGGTATGTACAAAGTTTGGCTTTTTTATGCTGGAATTGGGACTTATTTGCTTTCCTGATGAAACATTTACCTCACTCTGCCTCATCAGTATTAACCTCACAGATCAACAGATCTTCATATCAACAGAATAGAGAAGTCAATATCTCCTTATTATTTAAGTATTTCATTGTCAGTAACTGAGTGAGAACAAACATCTGTGCAGTATAATGGCATGCACTTTAATTTCGCAAGGTTACCATCATGCAAACATTTGACAGAAGAAAGCTAACCCATAGTAAGAATCACCCAGTAATACCAGAGTATAAAATGACAACATGTTGAAGGACATTTAAATTGAACAAAACAGGGTGTTTTTTCAGTCCTACTTTTGATATACAAATGTTGGATGTGTTTTACTGTGGCTTCTGACTATGATTGATAGGAGATGCATCAATTTCAAGGTTTGTGAATTTAAGTAAATTGTTGTCAGTGGTATCACTTCTTTTTTTTTGTATTTTTTTTTTTCAAATTATCTCCTTACAGAGAATAGAGTATTACAAATTGAGACAGGATATACATAAAGCATCAATTTAGCTTGAATATCCACTTACAATAGCAAAAAGAAAATAGTTGTGATACAGATGTGAGTACATCAGAGTCATTCAGAAAACTCCAGAGTATTTAAAAAACAACACTGATGGTGGTTTGGCTTCTTTTTTTCCTAAAAAGCCCTTAGTATTTCCTTCTGGAAAATACTTTGTTTGCCTTTCCATTCTAAGGATAAACAAAAAATTAAAAAATAAATAAATAAACACAAAGCAGATCGTAGAGATGTCTTTTATCTTTGTCCTCAGAACATTAATTCCATTACATTCTACATTAACAAGCAAACAAAACAAACAACAAAACCCAACAACTGTTTCAACTGCTTGCAACTTGTGACAAATTTATTAACCCTTCATGACTTAAAGGCAATGCTTTATTTGACTCAAAAGCCTAAGGAACTTCCTTTAAAACCGACAGCAATTACATATTGTATGGCCAAGCTTGCTGAAGCTCCAGTACCTTCAGAAATTAGCTGTGTCTGATCTTAAACTAATTTTCCCTAGACCATTTCTTATCTGATGATGTCTGACTTAGGATCTGGTGAAATGCACAGATACTTTTTATTATGTTTTCCAACTCATGGTCATGACTTGTTTCCACATATATACGTGTTGTGTCTATGTATCTGCATGCCTGTCTATATGCATAAAGCAATGTATATGCTATTTGTGTGTAGTTTTAGTTTTAACATCAGGTTCTATAAATGAATAAAGATATTATCTTCATTTTACTGTTTGCTAAAAGAGGCAACATGGAATGGATTCTGTAAATCTAACTATACATGTTGCTGATTAAAAGCTGATGGTAACAGTTAATATACAAGGGGACAGACTAGTTTTTCTTCTAACATTTTTTTCAGAGGAAAAAAAAATGAAAATTAGACAGAAAAGAGCATTTCCAGATGTGACTGTATGGGGTTTGATTTGAAGCACTTTTGTTATCTCCTTAATAATGCATGTAAGAATGCTCATGTGAAACATTATGTTAAAACTCAGTCGTAGTAGATATTTGTGCTTATGAATTGATTCCTTATCTATATTTTATGGAGAAATAGCTCGGCACTGGATTACAGCACATTATTTTCCAAACTCCTTATTAGACTCTGCATCTCTCTCTACTGTGCCTCCAGGCTTAAATTAAAAACAAAACTTAAGTAAAATTTAAAGAGACAACATTCAGAAAGTTATTTTTTACAAAGCTTCTGAAAGTTTATCATTATTTTTGTCCCTAATAGGCTTGCCTTTGAAATAATTTGATGGCTAGGTTTATAAATCCACTTGGAAGGATCCAGCATCCCATAACCATTAATAGGAGTATATATCACAAAAATGATTTTACATATAAATAATGGTATACAGGATTTGGCTTAAATTGTCTGACTTCATTTGATTTTTTTCCCCCTCTAAGATCATTTGGAGGGAGGCAGGAAGATCAGATTGAACACAATTTGGAAATGAAACTTGGATAATTGAGCTAAGTAGGTTGAACTTGTCAGTCACCTGTGACCTCCTCCTAGTTGCACATCACTTCAAATACCCAAAAGGAAAGGCCTGTGCAGAGTTGGAGAACGCACCCAGAGCAAGCAGGGCTTCACTCCGCTTACCACATTAGGAGGTAACCTGCTTGCTGTGTTTCTGTTTAAGATGGAGGGACCCAAGCACAGTGCCTTGGGAAGGTGCTCAGACATCTGATGCAGTCATGGGTCTCGGTGGAGGAGAGCAGGATGGGTGCTGCAGGAGAGCCCCATGCAGGGTGCTATGGGATCAAAACTGCGGTGGACCTGCAAGAGATGACAAAGTGAAGCCTGGCAAGTAAACCAGAGCCTAATGAGGGTAGGGTCTCCATTAGAGACTCCTACACCTGAAAGTCTGCAGTCTTCCCTATGCGTGAACCCAACAGCTCGCTGCTCATTTCGGAGCGATTATTCAAAACACCTTGGCAGCTGAGCCCTTCGTGCTTTCAGGATAATTATTTCTAATCGTGATTGGCAATAATAGTAATTGCCATATTCAGCTAGTGCCCAGCTGTAACGATTTTTTTTATTATCATTATTTGGGTTAACAATCGGCACTGACAACAACGTCTCCCTCCCCCAGTCCCACGGACGAGGGGCAGGCATCGCTCCGCTGCAGCCGCCCTGGGGGGGACTCCCCCATCCCGCCGGGCCCCTGTCCCGCGTGGGCGCCCACGGGGGGGGCGAACCGGGCTGTACCGGGCCGCTGAAGGGCTGCGGCCCCATCGGCCTCCCCGGAAAAGCCTCGTCCTAAAGCTGCGGGCCGGCGGCGCGTCTCTCGCCGGTGAATCTTGGCGGGTTTGTTTGTTTTAGCTGAAAGCGCCCCAAAGGCTCCGTGCTGACGCTGGTGAGGAAGGGAGCGGGGGCGAGGAGGGGCCGGCGGCGCTGACAGCTTGCCCGGGGCGTGGGGGGTGGCGATCCCGCTGCGCCCCGCCGGGAAAGGGCCCCCCGCTGACCGCCCCCGTGCCCTTCCTCCTCCTCCTCCTCCTCCTCCTCCTCCTCCTCCTCCTCCCCCCGCCCCCGCCCGGCTGCAGGGTCGCACAGCACCGTGACGGCACCGCTGACCGTATAAGGGAGCCCAGCGCCTCTGCCGCCCGCTGAACTTACTTCGGTGGCTGTTTTGGGGTCTGCACAAGTTTGGTGCTGGACATTGACGACCGCCCCCCCCAGCACCGCCCCCCGCCCGTGATTCCGCCATGCTGCGGGACAGCCTCTGCGAGCACCGCCCCCTAACCCAGCCTAACCGTAACCCCAACCCCAACCCTCCGCCCCAGCCCTGGGGGGTAGGTTTGGGGCCGGAGGGGCCCCCGTGGGGATGCTGCTCCCTGACGTCAGGCGCCCGCTCCCCCTTTTGTTCGGTTACAAAGAGTTGGAGCAGCGGCTTACCTGCTCTGGGGGCTGCGCCAGGGAAAGGGGAGGCGGGCGGGCGAATTCAGCCCCGTCCTTCTCCCTCGGATCTGTGATCGCCACACCTAAATTAATTACAGCAGCAGCCGGGAAAGCGGCTCGCAGCCTCCTCAGTCCCGTGTTTTGCTGCCTAGAATGCAGGAAAAAGCAAAGTTTCCTTGGAGCCTGGATGTACCGGAGCTGCGTTAGCAAAGCTCGGTGTTTCTTGCTACGACCCATTGACGTAAATACATTGGCAAATATCATTATTCCTCCAGCAGTCTTTATTTTCTATCTTTTCCTGTGCATCTCGTTCACGGCCATTCTCGTGTTGCGCATGCAGCTGCACATTAACCCAGCAAAACAACTGCGCTACAGCGGGTTACTCGCAGCAGACGTTTATTCTTCCTCTCCTGATTCTACGGAGTTATTAAAAAGTAATGGGTGCCAAACAAATCGAGGGATATTTCCTAATTGAGGAGGAAAAATTGAACCGTCACCGTTTTGCACAGTTTGTGGGCCACCCCGCGCCCAGGTCCCACGCGTTTTTCCCTCGGGGGCGCGCACACACGGGCACGCTCGTCCTCGCACCTCTGGGGCAGCTGGCTCCTTATTTCTTACGGAGCTTAAAGAACAACTCGCAACTGAAGACAAATGAACTGACAGGAAAATTTATCACTTTTTCTTCCACTTTAATTTCTTCACGTGCCCTAATGAAACGCCAAGCCCTTGGCGAGGGAGGCAATTAAACCGCCCGGCGCAGGGCGTCCTGAGTTCCCCAGCCCGCCGCACGCTTTCTGGGGCTGAAGTTTTCCAGCGGAAAACCGGGGTTTTATTGGGGTGTGCGCTTGTGATCCCACACCCGCGGAGATCCACCGGATCCCCACGGTGTGCCGGGTGTTTTGCAGCCCCCCGGCCCCCGAGCTGTGCGCAGCCATCCTTGCCGTGCCCCCTCCGTGCCGGTGCGCGCCCCGTAATTCTTCACAACGAAATTGCTTCCCCTCGGCTTCCCAGGTTTTAATTTAGCGGAGGACTGATTAGCTGTGGCTTTAAAAGGGCCAGGTCTGCGCTAGCTCGCGGCGTCACCTCTCACCTCTCACCTCCCCTCAGCCCCGGGCTGGGGTCACTGCGGGGCCACGACGGGGGAGCGGGCAGGGCGGCCCCGGCGGCGCCTACCTGCGCGCCCCGCGCAGCACCCGCACAGTGCCGCCCCCGATGGGAGCGCGCCCCCGGGGCCGGGGGAAGCGCCGCCCGCTCGCCCCCGCCACCAGCAACCCGCAGCTGAAACGGGTGGTGGCCGGTGACGCGGAGAGATGCGGCTCCGCTAGGCGAAAATAAGGGGTTAGGAGATTCTAGGTGGCATCCTCCTGTCCTAAAGCCGCCCCTTCTCCCTCTCGGGGGAAGGGGGGGGGGGGAGGAGGGGCTGGCCGGGGTGCATCGCGCCGATAAAGGCTTCGTGTAAACTTTTGCGTTTGGAGGCAACAACTTCAAAAAGCTGCGTCTGATTGAGTTCAGCCGCGGGTACCCAGATCGCATCGATTTGCGGATTCATTGAAGGTGTCAAGAGCCGTTGGTAGCGTTTCTGGTCCAGTGTCCCTAAATCAGCAGCTTCTCCCTTCTCTGCCACCAAATCCTGGAATTAGTTTAACAACAACAACAACAAATTATTTTTCAGCTATAAAAATTCATTTCAAAGAGGGGTGATGTGATAAGATTAGAGGTTACAACAAAAATAACAGAGCGCTTCTGAACAGACTTCACTTTGAGTAAATGTTTCGAGTATGTCGGATGATCCCCATTAGAATGATGATATAGGCTTTATTCTGACGATTGTGGAAGAAAAATAAGTCAAACAATGCATACCAAAATACCAGAAAAAAAAAAAAGGCTAAAAATGAATTTATTTTCGGAAATGAACAATAAAAGGTGTAAGTTCGTTTTTAATAGTTTCGATCTTTATCAAACGATCGATGTAGATAAAGGCAAATAGAGAATATTCAGGAAAATGCAATTAATTTTAAGAAGTTACCTTTCCTTGAATGTACCGGTGCTCTAACAGAGCTGGTGCGGAGCCATTGCTTTGTTTATTTTTCTAATGTCTACCCAAATTCCAGCAATCCACAGAGTAGTAACAGCTTTTTCCATGTGTTTATCATCGAGGTTGCAACAGGATTCGCCTCAATTGTTCTGCCTTTCTTGTGTTTTCCTTTCTTCCTTTTCTGCATTTCCCAGCTACATTTGCTTTGGTTGCAAAAATAAACAGCGGAGTTTTTAACAGCAATTTGAGATGATAATGGTTACTGATCCCATTCTTTCCATCATAATCTTCAAGTGGTTTAAGATTAATGATAGGAGGTGTTTTAGTAAGGAGTGTGGGTTCTCTTCTCCAAAGACCATCGCTATGATAATTTACTTAAGATGTTGACAAGACTGTCAGTAAGGCTAATTTTTTATTAAGCTGCGCTGTAGCAACTGTAGTAAGCATTTGTTGTTGTTATTTAAGCACACCGTATTTCTGAATGCCTTCCTATAAATATTGTTATTTGGTCTCTGCCTGATGGATTTGCAATCGAGATGATTCCCCTCGCCTTTGTTTCAAGAAAGGTGTCTTCTGCTATTCTGATAAATATTCCCCTCCACCCTCCCCCATTCCTCACACGCACATTTTTAAAAGAAAATAAAATTGAGCAACTACTGTCTCGATCCAGCAAGCCAGATCCGCAAAGCTTTGTTTTGGCCGGGCTCTGTCTAGGCACAGCCCTGACCCAACGCAACTCGGCTCAGGTTTGCGCGGCGGTGTTCTGCTTTTGTTTTTATTTTTCCGATGGGCAAAATAATGACGCCAACTATAAATATTTAACTGGAGCACCTCAGCGCGCAAAGAGGCTCGGGTGCCTCTTTAAACGCGGCCGACTTATGATTTTTTTTTTTTTTAATATATATTTTTGTGGATTCCGAGCCGAGTTGTGCTTTTGTTACTCTCCCCACCAGCCCCGCCGGACCGCGTCCTCCTCGCCGGGGACCAACGGGGGTCCGGAGGGCGCCGGGCCGGGGTCTCCCCTGCAGCCGCATCCCCCCTCCTGTCCCCGGAGCTCCCCGGCCGGCAGCGGGGGGGGGCGGCCGGTGCCGCGCTGGGGGGCTGCGGGTGCTCGCTCCAGGGGCGAGGAAGGTACGGGGCAGGCGCTTGTCGCTGCGGGGACACGTCTGGGATGCAACCTCGCGGCAGATCGGTTGGTTTCACCCTTCTGCCGTGTTTTCCATAAACACAGAACCGTAGGCTTGCTTACCTATAAATTACCGGCACCATGTGACACTCGTTTTGCCCTGCTTTATTGCCTTTTTCGCTCCCCTCACCCCGGTTGCTGGCCCTATGCATGCCTGGCGCGCAGCGGGGCCGGGCGGGTGCCGGGCAGCCATGGCGGGGACCCCGGGCACGGCTGGGGTTGGGGATGCGGCTGGGGATGCCCGGCGCCCTGCCGGGACCCTGCCCGGGGGACTCCGCGGAGGGGCGAGGAGGGGGGCAAATGGCAGGGGCTGCGAAAGCGCCTTGACCCCTGTTATCAGCGCCCACTCTTTTCCCCGTCGGTGCTCTTTAAAATGGAATGATATAAAAAATAAAATAAAATAAAATAAAATAAAATAAAATAAAATAAAATAAAATAAAATAAAATAAAATAAAATAAAAGACACTTGGCAAACAGTCTCCCCCAGCCCCACGAAGCCGGCTGCGGAGCGAAGGGCAAGGGGCCGGGAGCGCGCTCCCTCGCCAGGCTGGCGATGAGCGCTCCCGGCAACACGCATGGCCTCGCTTTCCCCCCCCACACACACTCGGCGCGTAACCGAGCGTCCGGCGCGACCGGAGGCTGCGCGGCGCAGCCGGCAGGGGGCGCTCCGACGTTGCGCCTGGGAGCCCGCGCCGCGTGCCCGCCGCGCCCGCGCTCCCGCGGGGGCGCAGGGCCGCACCCGCAGCCGCGCTCCGCGGCGCCCCCCACTCCTTAACCCCCTCCCTCGCACCCTCTCCCTCCGCCGCGCTCCCTGTGCCTGGAGCCCCGGGCGGGCGCCGCGCAAGGTGCGCGCATGGCGGGGGCCCGGCCGTGGCTGCGCGGAGAGCACCCACACCCCCCTCCACGGCCGCCCTTCTGTGTGTACCGTGCATTATGCAACTTATTAAATACGGCGAGAAATTGTCAACATTTTTTTCGCCTGTTAGTTCCGCTGATCCGGGCAGGATTTATTTTCAGATCTCAGGTCCCGGAGCTATAATGCGTGATTTCTTTGCCTTAAATAAAATTGGTCAAATGTTGACAACCTTTAAGCCAATCTAACACTCGAGATTACTGATGGGAAACTAATGAGAAAATATCAGATCGTCCGGCCTGGGGGCTCCTAATTAAATCTTAGCTGATTGAAAAATAAAAGCGGGTTCGGGGGCGTGGGGGAGGAGGGAAGAAGCTCCGGGCTGAACTTTAGCTCTCGTTTTGCGTTGTTCCCCCAGCCCTCCCCTCCCTCCTGGCTGCCCCCTCCCTCCCGAAAAGCCGCTCCGGTTCTTTCCAGGGATCCGAGCGCGGCTATCGGTCCTTGCCCGGTAAATATTAAGGCCTTTAAGCAACGCGATTTAACTAATTAGAAAATTTACATCATTAAGTCTCAGGGAGAGAAAAAAGGAGAAACAAATCTGTCAGTCATTTTAAAAGAGACAGGTCCTATTGAAGTGTGAAGAAATCGGCTCTAATTCAAAAAGGCAATCGGGCAGAAAAAGCCCTCAACATTACCCTGCTAGTTATTAATCAGAAGGGGGTTCCCCCCCTCTCCTTCACTGTAATGGCAAGAGCTGAAGCACATCGTTAGTTTCCCCCGACACTGCCGCGCGGCTCCCATTCAGTTTTTTTTTGCCGCTCGCCCCTGCCCCACGCTAAGGGCAAGCACCCGGCCATCCGAGGCTCAGCCACCTGGACGCGGGGCCGCGCTGGGGACCCAGCTCCGCACAAAGCTGGGGCCCCGCATCCCGCAGCGTCTGCCGTGCGCGCTCCGTGGCCCCGTGGGAGCGGGCTCCGAGAAGGACGGGACGGGACGGGACGGGACGGGACGGGACGGAAAAGCCCGGAGCTGGCGTTGCCCGGGGGCCGCCGGCGGCAGCACCGGATTGGGGAGCCCCCAGCTGCTCGGGGGCTCCGGGAGGGGAAGGAGCGAAGGGGCTCGGTCCGCCCGCCAGCCAGCGTTGTTGCATCTCCCTGGCTCGCCCTCCCTTTCTCCCTCCCCCCCCCCCCTTCAAACACCCTCTGTAATCCCCCCCTTCCAACTGGGCGCTGAGGACTGTGGCATAAATAATAAATACATCCTACTCTGCGCTTTCTCTCTCCTAATCTCGAAGAATCTGACAGTCACTTTAATCAAAGGAGTTTGCACTGTTTCTTCATGGAGCTAATTTAAGGAATTTTAAGCGCACTTCAGACAAAACCTGACGATAGGGGCCTATTTCTGGTCCCACGGCCCGGGAACGAACTCTCCTGCGGCTCGAGGAGTTAACCCCCTGTAAGTGGGTTCAGAATCAGCCCCCTAGTGTGTTTTACCTGGCAGGAACCTGTAAAGACAAAATGTTCTGGCCAAGGAAAAAAAAAAAAAAACTCTGCCAGCCTGATTCCGGCTCCCATTTACTTCCAACTGTTAACTTGTAGTCCCCTCTGTAAGTAGGTTCTCCCAGACACGTAAAGGTCTTCGCCAGCACAGACACATGCCTTCATTAGCGCGCCGCGTGCTCGCAGGCAGAGCCGTGCAGTGCCCGCGCAGGCGGCTTCTTGCAGCCCGCGGGCAGCGGCCGAGCATCGGGGGCGGACCGAGCCCCCGGAGCCTGGGGGCCGGTCAGCAGCAAGCAGTGCTGGGGAGCGCACAGCCCGTCTGCCCCCGCCCCCTCGGCATCGCTCTGCCTTGCGGCTGGTCGGAATGAGTCGAGTTTTGTGAAGAAGGCCCTTTCGAGAGAGAAACAAAACCAGCGACAAGCTCTTCTTTCCCCCAAAACCAAAGTGAATATCAACCTGTCCGCTCGCCGGGCTTCGCAGCTCGGAGGCATTATAATAAAATTTACGGCGTCCTTAACAACTGCCAAGTAAAAGCATTAAAATCCCCTTTAATTGAGAAAACATTGATTTTTAACTCTGGAAAGAACGCAACCGTAATTTAATTGCAAACTTTCACCGATATAGAAGCATCTTAGGGAGGCAACATTCCGTCTTTAATAGACCTACTTTATGAAGTGATAAAAACAAAGAAAACCTGACAAATAGACAGTTGCGACAGTGAAAGAAAAGTTATTTGCCTTCTCCTCTCCCTCTTCGCAGCCCCAGAATATCGTGCTCCCCCCGGCACCCCTTCCCAGGAACTAAACTAGCGGAAAAGCAGAGGCTTGGGGAGCCAGGGAGAAGCCGCAGTTCATATTCTAAACTTCGCCTTTACCAGGCGAAGAATGATGCCAAGCGGTTTAGGGAAACGTTTTTCAGAAAACGGTAGCCTCTTTTTAAAAGGATCGGGTGAATTTTCCTTACTTTCCCTCGTCCGTTAAAAAAAAAAATAATAATAATATTTGCTAAAGGGAAGGGAAAGGAAAGGAAAGGAAAGGAAAGGAAAGGAAAGGAAAGGAAAGGAAAGGAAAGGAAAGGAAAGGAAAGGAAAGGAAAGGAAAGGAAAGGAAAGGAAAGGAAAGGAAAGGAAAGGAAAGGAAAGGAAAGGAAAGGAAAGGAAAGGAAAGGAAAGGAAAGGAAAGGAAAGGAAAGGAAAGGGAAATCCCACCCTCGCTTTCTATCTTATTTCTGTATCGGTTTTTGGTATTATAGGAGAGTAAAGAAGTTTTTGTTTGGTGGTTTTTCATTGATCAGTCACTCTGAGCTAATGTAATTATCCTCATCAATAGAAGGCTGCAGAGAGAATCATTATGTGGGTGACATTGATAAATGATCACCCAAGAGCTGCCTTTTCTCTTGGGCACCTCCACATATGACCCTCCCACATACACAAGGTAGCCATAGAAACACCTTGAGATCCTCAAACACGGCTGCAAATGGGAGAATACAGAAAAAGCGAGAGAAACACAACTTCACACACTTTCTGTCCTTGCCGACGCCCCCTTCCCATAGCACGGAGCCACCGAGCATGGCTCGCTCTGCGCCCCTGCCCCGCAGGCGCCGAACTCCGGCCCCTCTCGCCCCCGCGACACCACATCGAGCGGGGGCTGTGTGTGTGCCGTGGGGCTTGCTTCCCCCCCCCCTCCCTTTTTTTTTTTTTTTTTTTTTTTCATTTTCTAGGAGGGTTAAATAACGGAGCCGCACGCACCGTGTGGCTGCACGGCTTGCTCCCTACGCTCCAGTTCGAAAGTCGTTCGTAGAGATGCGCAGCTGCAGCGCCCGTCACCTCCCCAGAAATGCGGCTCTTGGAAAATGGTTAAACCCGAATTATTTGTAGCGATTTTTTAGTCACAGGGCTGTACGGGAAGGTTCTGTGTTTCCTGCTAAGGTAAAGGTTAATGCATTTTTTCGGCCGCAGACCCCCTTTTATATAAGCAAATTCTAAAATATTGAGAGCAGTAATTGATTCATAATGATCCATAAATCGATGCGAGGAAGGGGCCGAGGGTGTTTATTTATTTTATTCCTAAAGCTGCAAGTAAAGTAGCTCTGACATCGTGTGGGGATGAAGGGGAGGAGTTGTTTAGCTGTGCGGGGTCATCCATCATCACTGTCGCGGGGACTCTGCCCAGAGCAGCGACCTCCCTTCTGTCTCTCTTTCTCGCCACCAAAACTATTAATATTAAAATCCGCCTTCAAACCTTTCCCCCGCCAGTCTCGAATCTCGCACGGTTCTCTTCGGCTCAAAGGCGCTGGGCTTCGCCAGCCTGGCAGCCGATAGCCCTCGTTCGGCGCCGTTGGGGTTCGCCCCCCGCTTCCCCCAGCAATAGGGACAAGGACAGGAGCACAAAGTGCCGGCCCAAGCCTCGGCAGCCGTCCCCGCTCCCCAGGCGGCCTCCCCCTGCCTGTCGGAGCCCCCCGCTCCCTCTCCGGTGAAGCGGCCGCGGCGGCGGGGGGGATTCCGCCCGCCCTCCCCCGGCAGGAGCAGCGGGTGCGGGCCGGCCCCGCTCCGGGCCCCCAAACCCCTCCGTGCCCAGGGGGCTGCGAGGCCGAGGGGCAGCGCCGCACGGAGAGCGGGGGCCGGCGCGTCCCGGCTGCTGGGTGCCCCCGCCGCATCCCGTGCTCGGCCCCCTCCCCGGCCCCGGCCCTCGCAAACCTGGTCGGGGGCAGTTTGCTCGCTCGCTCTGCCGCCGGGAGGGAAAGTGGGGGGGGGACAGCGCTTGGCTCCCCCGGCATCGCCTCTTCGGCCCCGCAGCGGCCGCTCGCCGCGGCGGGCAGGGCTGGGGGCGGCTGCGCGGGCGGAGGTGCGCTTCCCTCCTCTCTTCGCGTTAACCGCAGCGAAATCTGGAAGAAAAACCCCTCGTTTGCGGTGACTGCAACCCCCCGGCCCAGACCCGCTCAGGGAAAATGGAGTTTCGGATTATAAACATGTGTGTGTGTAAACAAAAGGTGTTTCTTCTGTTACCCTTCGTTTCCCATAGCATAAGCAATTTTTATTCAGACTAGAGTATTTTCTTTAACACTATACCGCTGTCAAAACATTATTCCCGTTTTGGTTGATTTTGACAGCTGAGCAGTTTTTAAAAATACCAAAATCGGAACCTTCCGTGCTAAACAGTAAATCTCAGATGGAGAAATCTCTGCGCGTTATTGTACCTTGGATCGCAGCAGCACGTCTCACGGTAAGCACAGCCCAAAAGGGGAAGAAAACGAGAAAGAAAATAAAGGACAACACAGCAACATCAATGTTTAGTTCAACATTAACCCAACAATCTACTACGGATAAATCGTTCCCTGTCCTTCTACCTGGGCGAGGACGTTTTCTGGTATTTCTCCTAAAACTGTGAAGAAAAGATCTGCAAGAAAATAAAGTCCTGATTAAAAACATAGCCTCCCTCTTAACGTGCTGACACAACAAACCTTGCCTTCTTATTTCCCGCATCCACAGTGACCAGAATGTGAAAACTGGGACCCAGGGCATGCTCTTCTTTCGGGACTTAGGGGGTCGACGTGATTTTAACCGGGACAGAGACTATCCAAGCCTAGTGTAGAATTACCATTCTTTACATTTCATACGGGTGCCCTAAAATGACGCCCACAAAGCAGGACCCGACTGCTAAATAAATCCTCACACCCATTCCACTGGCATCCTCCCTTCTGTTGCCAGCAGCGTGGGTCCATTTACTCAGCTCAGAAATTAAACATTAACACCGAGGCTGAACCTCTCGCGGCATTCTGGCGGCAAAAGTTGTCAGCCCAAGTTTTTAATAACATGCCAGCCATTTGGAACGAGGAGGAGGACAGCAGAAGAGGGTCACAAATCTACAAATGGTTAAAGAAGTAACACTGGCTTCCTAGAAAGTTAATTCCAACCCCTTTCCCACTCCTCTCCGCCCGAAATAAAGGCAAAGCCTTTCCTTGCTCCTTGGGCCCCATCCTGCTCCCGCTGACTGAGCAGTGCCACCAAGCTCTGGGAAAGCAGATTGTCTTTCTAGCAGTGACAATCCCCCCTCCTCCCTCCAACTCAAACTCTCCTTCACTTTCTTCCAAATGCCACGGGCTTTCGTTTAAGTAAAACCAACCCTCGCCCAGGATTCTGCACCAGCTATTTATATTTAAAATGTCAAATTAACATTTTCCCTCATTAGCTGAGGGTCTCTATTCCCCCCCCCCCCCTTTTTTTTTTAAACAAATGAAGAAAAGAAAAGCAATAAAACCATCTCAAAAGCTACATTGTGCAATCCTCACACAGGTAAAACTCTCGTTAAAGTCCAAGCTGCTTTGCTTTTCCTGAAACTTCCGAACCTACGCCTGGGTTACAGCCTTTCTTCAGTGCCGAGCTAAGTAGCTGGAGTTAAGGACGGCAGTGGCTGTGCATGCACATGCACTTACACATACATAGACACGTACACGTACACTTAACACACATGGCTTACTGGTCTTGCACATGGGCCTTCACAACTCACACAGAGCTTCTATGTTATTAGCAGATAGTACAGACATTAGACACAGCTCTCTGAAATACAAGCTGGTGAGAGAATAGTTTGAGTTTTGTTTAGTCTGGTATGAAAATAATATCGATAATCAACAGAAATATATAATCTCAGATGTTCTTTCACCCAATTATTCTATTAATGCTGATGACAGGCTTGTTTCTGATTTTTTCAACCTTTCTTTTCAATACTCATGAAGAAATATATTTGAGACATCTCTCCCAGTAACTTCAGTCTCGATTAAGCATGATTAAAAACACAAAAGCCTAACAAAAAATCAAAAATGAAATATTTATTACCGCATTTTGTGACTTAACACCTTTTTTTTTTTTTTTTTTTTTTTTTTTTTTTAAAACATAACGTCACAGTCCTCATACAAGTATTTTAATGTAAATTTTGACAAAGCTTAAAGGTAACAGCATTTTCTTCTAGTGAGGAACACGTGCTGAGAAAGGAAGAATTCATGGACATACAATACCAATTCCACAGCAGATCTGATACTAGCAAAAACATTCTTTTTTTTTTTTTCAATTGAGGTAAACACATAGAATATCTAACATGAAACAATTAATAGACCGAACTCTGTACGAAGTTTGTTACAGTATTCTCTTGCTTTTTTTTCCCAAGCTTTGAGTTCATGATAAAGTTCTAGGTTTGGTGCAAAGACCGTTAGTAACTTCTTTCATTGAGGAAAGCTGCCCAACTTCTAGTTATGTTTTGTCCAAAGCCAAGGCTCAGAACTACTGGAAGAAGCTCCTGCTCTGTCTGTTTTGTCTTTTAAATCTTCACCTGCAAGCTCTTTGAAGAAGAGTCCAAAAAAAAAAAAAAAAAAAAAAAGACTGGAGGAATGGGGAGAGAATGGGGAGAGACTTAATGAAGCACAAACTATAAAGATCTGTTTGAAACTAAAGGACACATTTTATGAAGGAACAAAATGAGGGAATGGCAAGGCCTTCTTGGAACAGTCTTCTGAGTGATGAGAGACCCAGCAAGACTTTTCGTCTTCATCTCCAGGGTAGTTCTTTTCTCACTGGCCAAAACAGGTCTTTCAAGGTCTTTCATGGATAGTGACTTCACTGCTGAACCAAAACAGTCATTCTTTTGGGAACAACACACATAGTGTGGAAAACAAGGATTTTTTTTTCTTCTAAAACTATTTGAGGCAACATAACGGAGTGATCAACAGAAATGTACAAGTTAACTTAGTTCCTATGTTTATACTACAGTAGTTATAACTCTTGGAGTCTTTTTTTCTTTTTTTTTTTTTCTTTTTTTTTCTTTTTTTTTTTTCCAGAGGATCTGTACATGGACATATTCATTTCAGTGAGCCCATGGTTTCACATTTGTGTTCTTGTTTCATTGGTCCTCTGTTGTTGATGAAAAATGACAAAAAGTAAAAAATAATCACAGCTGTCTGGAATTTCGTATTAAGTGTCAACATCTGGTCAAAGTTCAAAAGTCTTAAAATAGTTTTTGTTTTGTTTTGTTTTTCCCTTGAGTTCCCTTCTACTACTGGGCATGAATGTCCATAACCTGTCCACCAACACTGGGGTCTACAGAATTTAACATTGTGGGGCTCTGTGCTGACATGGTCATTCCAGGGTGGGTAGGGGGTCCTCCGTGCATCATCATGGCTGGGTGATGGGGGTGACTTGGCAAAAATGAATGGATTGGGGGTCCATGTCTTAATTGAGAAGGGTGTGGGGTCATCTGGGGAGGAGTGTAACTTGGCTGTGCCATACTCATACCCATAGGACCACCCTGAGATACGTAGTCCCCTGGCATGCCTTGCAAACCTAGACGAAAAAGGGGGAAAAAAAAGCAGGTCAGATTCCTCAACGTTTTTACAATTTACCCATCTAAAATGAACAGGAAAAACAACAGACACTGCAAATCTTCCGTCTAAAATTAGCTGCAGATTCTTGCCAATGTTTGCAGACATTCAAATTCTAGTTTGCATTTAATTTGATCATTCAGCAGGATAATGCACATAACAGAACTAAATATTGAGCACAACTGAGTATCACAAAATGTAAGTGTACTTTAAAAAAAAAACTAGTGGGTGAATTCTTATAATAAATTTTACAAAGATGCTGGCTATATGTAAAGACTTGTCAATTGAACATAAATATCTGATCTGCTTCTCTTTGGTATTTTAAAAATGTAAAAGACTATATCCTGTCTGGGTTTTGCCTAAGCAGTATCAATGTAAATTCTACACACAGATCAATGGACCAAACTGCATAAATGAACAAAACTGAGATACCAACAAAAGTCCTGATCTTTGAAGTGCTAAGCAACTCCTGAAAGATGCTGAATGCCTTCAACGCTCAGTTAAGTCAATGGGGTATGCTGCTGCTCAGTACCTTAAAGGTTTAGCCCTAAAAGTACATGTCATGTTTTTCTCCTAGAACAAATCTTAAAATCCTATTATATCATTACGGGCCAAATCTTGCTGCCTTATTCACAAGGCCCATTGAAGTCAGTGGGACTATTCACATGAGTCAGGCAAGCAGGATTTGGCCCTGTGCCTGCAGTCTCTCAAAGAATACTGTTAAACAGAGGATTATGGACAATGGGCCTCTTATCCGTTCCTGCAGAAAACCCAAGAAGGGAAGAAAACTTACAAGGGAAACTCCATATTGCTCACAATGAACAGGATCTAAGACAGCACCTCCAGCAAGAGACAGTTACATAGCCAATGAGGGGGACAAGCAACAAAATCTTACGGCGGCATCCCCCTTCTGATATTCGCATCTGCGAATCCTAGGGACCAGCCTTTTTGTCTGTCTTCCTGGAGTTCACTTGCAAGTGGGCCACTGGTAGGCCACCCTCAAAGACCTATTTAACATTGCTCTGGGCTAGAAATAAAATGGATTGCCCTGAGAAATAATACTGAATGTAGTGACAGCTCTCTGAATAAGCCTTCAGTACACAATATTTCTCACTGCACATATGTCTTAGACCTTCTACTGAAGATTTTTCAAGAAGAATTATAATGTCACCATTGGTTCTCCTCCCTCCGTTAGACTGTATTTTGT
>NC_140128.1:25130646-25183146 GCF_964035555.1 Netta rufina
GTCAATCGTGGACACAGAGGAGAAAGAAGAGAAGACATACCAAACAATCAGCAATTGTTCCAGCTTCAGCACTGAAACGCTATATACAATATCTTGGCTGTCACTTTAAACTCAGGTTGTGCTTTTTATGAGCTGATTATGTTACCAGGACTATAGAATAAAAATGCTATAGGGGGGCCTAATAAACAAGTTTGTCAAGTCAGTTCACTCGCTTAGGATCTGTTTCTGTACTTACCTTTAATGTAAACCAGTGGAAGCTCGTTGCAGTGCTATGTGTTTTTTTCTTAATGAAGTAAGTACTTATTGTGTTCCTCTCTAATTACATGAAGTTGTGAATCTGGCATCTGTGATACAGGGTACTTATGGTCAAACTTAACAAAACATATAAAACCACTCTCACCTACTCTAGAACGAGTAGGAAAATTCTGGACATCACTTTTCCTGTTTACATATACACTTCATATTTGGTTTAATGTTTTGCATGGTTAGTTGAGTTAGTATTTTCCCCCTTTTTCATCTGTTAATGAAAAAGAAATTTAATGCTACATGGGAAGAGTTTCCCAAAGGATTAATAACCTTTTCAAAAACCTTTAAAGTGAAGCAGCAGGCGAAATCACCATCAAGTTAAAGCCCTTGTTAGTGACAACAGTCATCACCACATGGAGAACAGTTTTATCCCATAACCTCATGGCAGGAAACCACAACTCCCTAGTATGCTAAGGAAATGCATATTACGAAGTGTAATGATTAACACTGCACCAGTTGCTGTTCAAAGAGTTACGTATTCTGAATGCTTTAATAGAAACTTTAAAAAGGTATTGTTGCAAAAATCATATGTTTTGCTGGGAATATATCTGGTGCATTCTCAAACAAAAGTAATAATCTTTTAATATTTTTGTCAGTATGGTACCACGTCGCATTAGTAGCATATTGTGAATAGTCAAAGCAAATGAATGGATACAATGAGTTTTACAGCTAGCCTTCCAGAAGTGAAAGCAATGCATACACCAAGGAGTTGTGGGTAGTGAGAGAATGAGATTGTCCTGCTGATTGGATGCAGACAAGCAATGAGTAATTCAAGAGCTCACAGTCAAACAAACTGCTTGTGGCACTACTACTTGTACCCAATTACCAATTCAGAGAGAAAATAAAAAGCAGTTTCAGTAGAGTCGGGGTGGGAAATCTCCAATTAGCACCAATTAGTGAAGTTGCTTCCTACAGCGGAATTCTGGGGCCGTAGGAAAAAAATAATCTCCCAGAATGCCTGGTGGAGGCATTTATTTACCAGGTGATGGGACTCCTGAAGAATAACTTGATGAGGATTTGCGCCTGTGGGACTTGAATACAGATACTACTTGGAACTTGCCTGCTCGATTTGACTGGTCAATCATAGGCTGTACTATTCTTCTTCTGGCATTAATAAACCTGAAACAGAATACAAAGAATAGCAGTCCTTTCATCAGCTTGCTTCTGTGTTTTGAGAACACCTCTGCCTGAAAACTGACAGGATTTTAGCGCGGCACAGCTACGTGTTTTGTTTCGTGTTTCTTTTTTAAAGAGTATAAATTCACTTTAGAGGATTTTCCTCTAAGTGCCCAGAAATCGTAACTGGTAACATGCTTATCTTACTAGCTAGCTTAAAGCTGGATTTGCCAGAAGGCTTTAAAGAGTAAACGCAAATGAAAACTTGTGTTTAAAGACAATTGTTTCTTTAACTTCTTAGGGTAGCTTGGAACCTGGTTAAAGTTCACAGGCTGCACGACTATTTTTTTTCCCCCCTCCATCACAGGGATTCAGCTACCCTTGCAGCTGGCCATAAATGAGGACCAGGCTTTGCCACTCCGTGCTTTCACAAGGTATTGTTAGGTCAGCAGAGCCATCAATTAGGCTGTCTGAAGTTTTATCACCAGCACAGCAGCAATAAGTGCTGGCCCAGAAAGACTTCTGCTCTTCTGCAACTCCTGCAGTTGGAGCCTGTAAAGGCCGGGGTCGCCGCGAGGTCAGTGCCAGCTGGGGGCGACCTCTGCGGCCGACCGGGGACACCCAGCGCACGGCACCCGCCGGCCGTAAACCCAGGCACCTCTCAACTCGTTAGGAACAGCGATCCGCAGGTACATGTGGTTAATATTAGGCCCAAAATAACTTTTCTGCACCCCCCCTTCCCTCTCTCAGATCAGGCCCTGTAGCTGCGCTGGGTGCTGAGGCTTTTGAATGCCGGGGAAGGCAGTTAGTTGGCTGCGGAGCCTGGATTTAATTTCGCTGGTAATCCAAAAATAAGTGCTTGCATATTTCTTGTTATCTTAATGCACAACAACCCACATTGGCACAAACTAAGGCAAATTAATTTCAGCAAAATAATTTTCAAAAGTACTTTTTCGCACCGTTTCTTTCAAAACAGGGCAATTTTCTATCACTCACAAGCCACGCTTGTTTTTGTCCCCCTTCTTTGTGTTTGAGAACACTCCGGAGCTTTTGCGCAGGTTTTGTGTGCTATTTCACAGTTCAGACTTTAGGCTGGTGACCCTTAAGGAGTGCTAATGAAGTTGAATACTAGTGTTTAATCCTCTTCAGAAATACTAACATGCCCATCATCCAAAACAGCCTCCAATAATTGCCATTGGGCCCGATCCAAAGCCCAGCCAAGTCTTTCAGTCAGGAACTGAAAACTAAGTTCATCTGCTCATTTAGTAAATTGCTGGCCTTTCTATAGCATAAACTCCACAAGCCCTTTTGTTGTGCTCTCCTCCCACCCCCCTGCCGAAATTCCGCTGCAGATAATGAAGGATGGTACACCTTCGCTTGCCTCTCCCGTAATCACAGTTGTGGAAATTTCATTAGACAGATGCATAAATGCTACAAGTAATACTAAAACACTCCTTTGCATCTCTCTGTTTACATCCTAAAGATGTTCTTTATTCTTTAAGAAAAGTATAATTCAGTTGTCAGAAATGTCATCCTGCCTCAGAATTAGTCATGACTTCAGGTATTAAAATAAAAACTCAGACACAGTCGACGTACTTGTTTATTCCCTTCTGACTGCAGCGCGGGAAGGCAGTTCTTACCTTAGCACTATGATTTCTAGACATGTTTCCGTCCTTAAAGACAAAGGTCTCCGATAGGACTTAATTTGCTTAGCTGCTTTCCAGTAACGTTACTACACTGACCAAATGGAGCCTGACCTGAACCTTCTCTAGCCAGTATGCCTTTTATCAGCTAAAGTAAAGGCCAATAGAGATTAACAGGAAAGCCTGATAAGGCTGTTTTCTCTTCTCCTATGAGCTTCTAATGGTGTATACAGATGGCAAGGTTTTAAAGAATGGAATGAATGCTTATTTAGGTCTGTAAAAAATCACAGACAACAGACACTGCCTCCCCCTCCCCACACACACACTTTTCATCTTACTAACCTGTTTTCTTCAATCAGACCACTCTTCACGGAAACCAAATTGGTTTTTATTTTATTTTATTTTATTTTATTTTATTTTATTTTATTTTATTTTATTTTATTTTATTTTATTTTATTTTATTTTATTTTATTTTATTTTATTTTATTTTATTTTATTTTATTTTATTTTATTTTAACCCCAACCACTTTTATTATTTACATCTGGTAGTCCCCTTATTTATGTCCCTTTCCACTTCCCTGCAAACACACCCTCAGTCACAGGGCTGCGAAGCATTATGGGCCTTGGCTCTCAGCGGGAGAACTCGACACTGTCTTCAAACAAATAATTAAGGGGAAGGTTAAAGGTTCACCCAGAGGTCATATCTTTGGATACTCCTCAGAAAGTTTACATTAGTAAGAAATGGGTGCCCTCTGAAGTGTTTTTTCAGTGGGTTTGCACGACAAGGCAGAACATTAAGAAAATTCTATGTCCTGAAAGGTTTCAGTTGGCAACTGCTTTACGGTCATGAGTGGGCAAATTTGGATACTCTGCTCTGGTCCTGCACATTTGACAACCACCATGGCATAAGTCTTTTGGATATTGAAATACTGAAAATCTGGGATATTGAAAAAAACTTGTCCAACTATTCACTTCCCTTGTTCTGTTTCCCTGATACGAATAATGGCAGCTTTTCAGGGTGAAGTCTATATAGAGACATTTCTTTTGGAAATTTTTGCACTAATTATTTTGGAAATGGGAATTAAAACCCTAATATTGAGTTCCCCAATCTTTATTTTGCTACAGAGAAAAATAGTAGTAAAAATGATCACATTCATCCAGCAATTTTTTCCAAATAACAAAAAAAAGCACTTTGCTTTGATTTCTGGTTTCACTGTATCTCCATTTTCCTGTTGCGCATGTGAATAACTGCAGGTACAAATGATGGCCTCTAGACCAACACCACTTTGAAGAGAAGATACTCCGTCATATTCTCGGAAAGATATAGGGGCACAGGGGCATTAGGCATCCAGATCATTTTGAAATTCCATTCCTGTGGTTTCTCTGAAAAATCCTGGCCAGCAATGGCATCAATTATATCCACCAGTGGGTATGTCTGAAAAATTGTACTTGGAATTATTTATTTGCAAAATTGCAGGTGCAAACAGACATACATTTCAGGTCAAGATAAAACGGGATCCTAGAGTCATAGCAGTAACTACATCACATAACACATCAGCACAATTGGGAGACAAGGGCACAGAATGCAGTGTTTGTGGATTATTATGTGTCCTTTATACTGCCCCATAAATATGCACAGTGCATAATAGAGACATAGAAACCACAATCCCTGCCCTAGTCTTTACTTTTTTTTTTTTTTTTTTTTTTTTTTTTTTTTGAATCCCTCAGGGAGTCATCTCTAGGGCCAAAGTAAAGCAAAATACAGCCTTCTGCACAGCACTTCATTTGGTGTATTGCAAAACACTGTGATGTTATTTTGGCACAAACGCCTTCAAAAGGCACTAAAAGATAGGTTAAAAAAAAAAAAAAAAAAAAAAAAAGTAGAATGCCAGTGCCACTATTTCCAGCATTACTCGGAACCCTATAAAAGAAGAATTCACAGCTCTGCTCCTGACACTAATTACCTGCCTGGTTCATACCCTTCACCCAGAGGCCAAAGATTGAATGGCCTGAAAAGATGAGTAAAATCTATCAACAAGACATGGATTTCTTTGTTACTCTTCTGTTAATAGTAATTCCTATAATTTGGATGATAACAGCGTTTAGAGGACCCAGTGAAGCTCAGTTGTACTTCACCCCATGCTGCACAAACACACTGTCCAAGAGAACTCACAGTCTGAACAGATTTCTAGGCAAAGCTTGGGGGAGAGGAGACGCCTTCTCCCTGTTTGCAAAGGGGAACTGAGACAGACGGAGATTAAGTGACAAGGCCAAAGTCATACAAGAGATCTTTGGCAGAGCCACACTCCCAACATAGATTTCCTCAGTCCTCTTTCAGCGCTTAGTACAATCTGCTATCCATATGCTATCTTTCCTTTGTTCCCCCAGATTAGCAGTCAGGCACACTGGCAGGGGAGTAGGGAGAGAGTTCCCATTGCCACTGTTTGTGCCTTACCTGCTGTGTAGATAAAGAGGGGTCATCAGCCTCCGGGGCTGAGTCAATACCTTCACAAACTCTACATTCATGTGGTATTTGGTCCTCGTTCCAGAATGATAAATGAGGTATGTAATGTTGAGAAATACATGTCATTGACATAGTACTTTTAATGAAAATCTCACTTCCAGCATTTTGCAAGTGACAGATTACCAACTCCCCTTATTCGAACAATAGCCATTTGAAACGAAAGTTTTCTGCTTTTTTTTTTTTCTTTCTTTTTTTTTTTTTTTTTTAATTGCTACCTAAAGCAGCCATATATATTTTCTATAGCAAAAGTCTGTCTTTCTTGCACAAGTAGTTCTGGTAACTTCAGTGGGACAATTTACAAAAGCGTAGCCAACAAAATTTGGCTCAAAATGCACAACAATATGGACTTTCAAAAGAAGTAATTTCATTTTTTATCCAGCAAAAAACAGTAGAGCAGTAAAGGTACACTAGTGAATATGCAGTGTAGTCTGGTGATTTGGTAACCCTAGTCCTAATTGGTTTCTACCATTGCTAATTAGCATGACAATATAATCTAAATATATGCATTTAATTACATCTCTTCAAATAGAGCCTCGGTTTTCTTTGTCCAAAATAAACATGTATTCTGTATTTTATAGGAAGTTCCTTAATTAGTCTTCTTTATATATTTATCATATTTTATCTCAAGTCCTATCAAATGATGTTAAACTCACATTTACATAATACGTTTAATATTTATAATAAGTAACATTCAGATAAAATTGCAGAGAAATATGTCTGCAAGTGCAAAAGAGAACAAACAGCAAATAGAGATCTCTTAGTCTGCTCGTTCATGTCTGGCACATTCAAAAATAATTTTGTCATTGTTTTTACTGTCTTTTTGTACATACAGTGAGTTTCAAAACACAAAGACTACTCTGTACATGAATCTAAGTAGGAGTAATTTTTAAAATGAACTGTTAGTGACTGTACTGATTGGAAATCAGAATTAGAAATATCTCCAGCTTAACTCTATGGTTGTCATGGAAAAATCACTTTAAGTATGTAGGGTCACAAAAATCTTGTTTCAGGAGGTTGAACAGCATGAAAACTTAGGAAACTACAATTCATCTCCAAGTTGGAGTCTAACCTGAACTCAAACAGAGAGTTCTAATTCCTATCACTTGACTATACATCTCATGTCTACTGTGAGATGAACTGGTACAAAACTGAATCAGTCTCCTATAGAAGAGTAGACTGCTCCTTACGAGAAACTGAGGAACAACATGGGCCACCAAGTACAGCTCAAAACTTTTAAATATCAGTCCTCTATTTTCACTTAATATTTCCACCCCAGAAAATGAGGTGTTAAAATACTGGATTTATTTAACAAATCAGCCACTGCATTAAATGGGTTCTCAACTCTATGTGAACAACTGAGAAACAAATTAGTGAGATAAATTCAGTGTCAGTTATCTTAAAGGATTAATGATGAGGAAAGTTTTGCCTCAGTTCAGATTTTAGCCCAAGAAGACATTTCTGCTCATTCGCTTGAAAATATACAAATACTGAGTGAATATTGTCACAGGCTTAGTCATAGCAATAATATAAATAACAGTAACAACAATAATATAGGGTTAAAATTGTTTATGCACAAAACTTTTAGGTACCCAGAGGAACAGGCTAAAAAGATTTTTCAAAAACCTTACAAATCTAGATGAGACGCTCAAATTTTATTAAGCCTAGGTAAGTGGGAGCTGAGCTTGATGAATAAATTGGGTTTAAGCACCTGCTTCAATCTGCTGAGTAAGACCCTAAAATTCATTCTAATAAATAATTCAAATGTTTTCACCTTTGCTGAGAAATCTTTGCCAAAAATTATATCTCAGTATTTGAACTGTGAACATGTTGGTGTTTAGCCCAAGAGTATACTACATTGATCCCTTGTTGCCCAAGAATGCCCTAATTTGGAAGGGAAAATAAGCAATGGAATATATTTAAGTCACAAAAAATATTTTCATAAGTAACCTGGAAAATTACTTTTTTTTTTTTTTTTTTCTGAAAGAACTATTTTAGAAATCTTGAGTTCAGAGCATCTGAACGAATGTATTAGAAAAGACTAATTTTCAGAAACATTTTATCGATATACTCCATCTCCTTTGTACCAATCTTTGTTGGTCATCCAAACTTTTATCTGAGCAAGTACAATCTAGTTATCTTACTTAACTGCTCTCTCCGATATGTATTCTAAACTGACAGAAATAGGTTTAGGTGTACTTTCGTACATGTGTGTACAAAAATGGTTGAAAAAGCCCTTGTTCATGTTTCACTGAATCTGTGCTGCACCTGGTTACCAACACTTATTTGCAGCGTTCCTTACAGAAAAGTAAAAAAAGCTGTTAGTCACCTGGAAATGAGCCATCTAAAGAAAGTTTCCTTACACCCCAAATACTGAGATACGGAGTCACTTCCATGACTAGGAAAGAGGGAGGGACAGGCAGGTTAATTCCCTGACAAGACTTCACGTCGTTTTGGTTAGCCTTGTTAGAGAAGAGGGCTTGTGGGCTGTTTAAACTGACTTTCTTAAGCTAATTTTGGTATCTCACATCTCTCATAGGTGTGATTCAGAAGACCTAAGTCAGCATCCACAGTTGGTGGAGGGAAGGCTCTAGATGACAGCGAGCATCTAAGCTGGGTGCCTAACAGCTCAAGGCAGGCACTAACAGCCCCATAGACCTCTGCCACATCTTGTATGTTTATGTTGGATCTTCTAAAAATACGTTATGCCACCAGGAGTTGCCAATTGCTGAAAACCATAGATTTGCCCATCCTGTACTTGTGAGACTGTCTTAAAAAATTTGAAATTTAAACAGCGTTCTTCTTAGTATTTACATTCCAGGTTTTTGAGTCATTGTGTCACATTTTTAAACTGCTCTCCTCAGTCACAAAATCTAGAAACTTACTTGGAAAGATTCTCACATAACTGCTGTCTCCTGAAGTTGGGGCCTTGAGTTAACATGAAATAACTTGAGCCTTGTGATAAAATCATGAGAATTGGCAACAGGGACAGCTATTTACCTCAGAGAAAATATGTTTCTTTAAACACATGACTCTTGGTTACTGGGTTACCTTTTCAGATCACAGGAAAACGACTTGGCTTCTGCCAAGGCCCTGGTGTGTTTCACACCAGATCACACACCCTGGGCAGCCATGCTCACATGTGCTCCAAGGACTGTGCAGGGCAACACTGATTGCTGCCCAAAGGTGCCCTGGCAGGGATGCACCGCCTTGCCATGCAGACTCTCAGTGGGGTGCAGCTATAGGGCTCCCTGGTGCTCCCCGCCACCGTGAGAGACATAAGACCTGCCAACACCCCACAGCCTTGCCACCACCTCAGCACTGTGTGGCCGGAGCACTGCTTCAAGGGTGGGCTGGGGCACCATGGCCACTAGTGGTGGTGCCTCTGCCATGGGGCACGGCAGCCTCCCCTCTGCCCCAAGGGCAAGGTGGTAGTGCTCTGTTTTCACTTGGTGCAAGTGGCCAGGGGGATTGCATGGCCCTGGACAGTATGTAGGCCATGAGAGGTGGGAAGTGAGTTTGGTAGGTGAGGGTAGTGAAGAACCATGCCACACCTGCACATGCAAAAGGATAGGCACACTTTTCCTTACAAGCTTTCAGAAAAGCTCAACTTTGGTGGAAGAGTATCCTTTTTTATGCCCCTTAGATTTCGGGCTTGTAAACAAGGGCCGCTCTGTGAATGAAACCACACCTACAGCCATGCAGCAGTCTGGCAGGCCCTCATTTCCCAAGCAATGCCTGTTACTCTTCCAGTGTGCCATCAGATTATTCATATATGGCTATTTATCATGCACCGTAAAAATGATCTTTTAAAGATACTTGAAAGGAAGGGAGGAGACAAACAGACATACTTCCTTAGCTATTCATATCTTACAGATAAAATGCAAAGTCAATAGACATAAGCTGTAGTATGTAACCTCATCCTGTACTTGATTTATTGCAGATGGGAATCAACTAGAAACTGAATCACTTTGAAATTTTTACTACTGACATTAAAATTCCAGGTTTGTATACATACATCTTGTGGAGATGCTAAATACAATTTTAGCTAATTTGGCATGTGCTTTGACTTGCTGGCACTTAGACGTCCATGTTAAAGGTGGATAACAAACCTGCTATAAAATCTTAAGTAACTCATGCATTTAAAGATGTGTTAGTTTATTACATTAAACTCATAGGACAAGATTTTTAAAACTGATGACAGTCCAGCAGGCTTGAAAACATAATCAGCTTATTCAGCTTCTTACATGGGAGTTGAGGACTCTCATTTTAGCCAACTTTTTCAAAAAGAATTGTGTAGTTTTACAATATCACATTGAAGCATTAAAGTAACTTACACATCTTTTTAACTGTTTCATACTGAGTTTTTTAGCCAACTCTAAATTAACACGAAAAGGAGAGTTGTCAACAAATTTAGCATCTGTTTAACTTCCCTGATCAAATTAGATTAAGGTATTAATTCTGCTTTTCAGTGGAAACTACCTAAGTAGCAACCTGCCAAAAATACATAAAGGTGTTTAGCAATTA
The DNA here is from genome assembly GCF_964035555.1 of Netta rufina. Taxonomy (NCBI): domain Eukaryota; kingdom Metazoa; phylum Chordata; class Aves; order Anseriformes; family Anatidae; genus Netta; species Netta rufina. Next base: position 25,140,760 of record NC_140128.1, read on the forward strand.
TGTACTGGGTATGTTTGAAGAGATCAAGGTGCACTCACATGTCCTGTGCTATGGATATCTCTGATTAGCTTGTCATCTTCTCTGAAGAAGATGTAGCCCAACTCTCCTATACTATGTAACAGGCCAGCTGTTAGCTGTCTGTCAAGCACCTAAAGTGGACAAGTAGTCCAGGAGCAAAAATGTCACTCCTTTGATCTGGCAAGGAGCAGCTGCTGATTTATAGAGTAGGACTTTGTTCTTCCGTTCTATTTTACTTTCTTTCCTAAGGCAGAACCACAAAATCCAGCAGAAAAAAAAAAAAGTGCCGTTCTCTGCAACATCAACAAGCTCTGACAACTGCAACAGGGTTTTTCTTGGCCCTAACAAAGCTCTCAGGCATCTCCTTTGACGCTCACCTTTTTTTTTTTTTTTCCTTCTTCTTTTTGCAATGCGGTAGTTATTGTTTAATTCAGCTTCTGTAAATGGAATGGACTGTGGCCAGCAAGCCTGGGGCATAAACACACCTGTATGAAAGAAGCCTTATTGTAGCAACCATCTACAACCAACCTGCACATGCACTACCAGTTCGTGAGTTCAGAAGGAATGTTCCATTTTCCCTGACAGTAAATTTTGCCTTAAGATAACAAATTTTTTTGTACCCACTGTCCTGTCTTGACCATGAAGCTTGTACATTTTTTCATTGTTATTAAAATCTGAAGATAAAAAAATATGTATTTTTCTATCTGTCAACCAGTGGACCTAAGGAAATTGCATCCAAAGAGCCCTTTTTTAAAAAATCACAGACAAAATAGATTTATAGAAATACAGTGCTGAAAGTTTGAGAACTACTGATCCCAAAGATACCCTTTCTGTTTCAGAGACAGCAATGCAATTGTAGCCACCTCCAGCTTATACTGTTACAGATTGTCCTAAAAATAAAATAAAAAACTGTAAAACATGTATTTATTAAGAAATAGAACTTGATGCAACTAATTGGACTGTGATACCACAGCCCAGACTAAACGCTCTCTTCAGTTCTTTCAGGCTCAGGTGCTGAATAGATGCTGTCAGACGATCAGTGACTATACAAGGTGTTAAACTCCTGCCTCACCTACTGGAATGGCAAGGAAGTTTTCTCTGTTGCAGCTGCCCCTTTATTTCATTTCTGATCTGTTTTCAACTTTATTAGCTGAAAAAAAGTTTTACGGGCCACAAGAAAAAACTGCAGTATAATGCTGGTGAGCTGGAAAGGAATATCTCATGTGCTTATGGATTGGGAAGTGAACCACACAACAAGCTATGTATTGACCCTGGTACATGTCTGCACACATGCTGTGGTCACACTTCTTTATACTGTAATTTTAAAAACAGGCACAAAAGGTTTACAAAAACAAAGAGGTGAGGGTGGTGGGAGCGTCAAGACTACAAGGTCTTTTGCATATATGTTATCTTGTGGAAATAAATAAGAACTATTACAGCCAAGTCCCAAAGGGAGGCAGGAAAATGATGATGTACAGGATAGTATAAAATGGTATATTAAAAACTGAGCTGTCAGTGGAACAATAGAATATTAAGCAAAAGACCATAATAATTGGCAGATATTTAGCTGTAGACATCTTCCTATGGTTGGTGGGTACTAAAATGAACATGAGAAGAAAGAGAACTAGTTAGGTAATTAGAAGTCATGGGCATAAATAACACATGAAGTATAAACAACACCTACCCCCCATTTTATATCTCTTATTCAGGTATACCTAATCAGCTCTCAGTAAGTCATACCTATGTGCTGATATCGCTTGTGTTTTGGTCTTCATACTGGTTACAGGAGATTCAACTTATGTTAATCTTCCTTTTCTCTCTAGATACAGAATCACGTTCATTTTTCTCCTTTAATTATTCAAATACTGGTAGCAAGTCTTTTATCAAACCAGAGGGTTTGATGGCTTAGTAGCTAGAGATGTGTCAGCACCACAGACATCATGGATTGCAGCCTCCATGTTACAGAATACTTGCTCCACAATGACTGAAGATATTGCCAGCATAAGTAAGGGATGGCTATATTGTTTAAGCATGCTAAAACCAAGCAGAAATTATACCTGTCCTCCCTGTGTCATACTGGCAAAGACTTTACTCCATCTCATCCCATTTTGTGTTCTCTATACCACACAGGAGTCATGTAATAATGCTTTAAAAACATTTTTGAGAGTTTGTTAGTACATTAATGTGTTCCATGTACCCCTGTGTGTTAGTTACTATAAGCCAAACTAGTTTGAATCATGGAATTGAAAAATTAAACAACCTCTGTGGAGCTGTTTGCCTGTCACTCTGTATCTCAGGCTCCTGTACTTTCAGACCAGAGCTTCATCTCCCCCAGGGCTCAGCTCTTGCTCCCCAGACTACCTTGCTGGCTTACCAGAGATAATTGCAAACTACATCTGGCAAGTCAGTGATAAAGCTTGCTGGTGCTCTGCAGGGGTCCTAGATGGCTAGATATGGTGTGATTGAGGATATATATATGAATGTTGTACCATTTCTCATCACTATGCAGTTTCCATTCTTCTGAACAAGCAAAGGACTGAAACTGGGAAGAACTGTGCTTTCTGAAGCACTTAGAAGGTTGGGTTCCTCTGATTTCAATACTCTCGTGGCTTATGGGCAGAGCACAGCACAGGAAGAACCTCTGCTCAAGCGCACCACGTTTAGGTTACTGAGTTCCCAAGCTAGAGAGGGGTCTGTTATTATTATTATTATTATTATTATTATTATTATTATTATTATTATTATTATTATTATTATTATTATTATTATCATCATCATCATCATCATCATCATCATCATCATTATCATTATTATTTCTTATTTCTTCTCTTAAAGGACAGATAGCTGGAGAAATACCTCTTAATGTAGTCACTGCCATTTACATACCTCATGTGAAAATTAAATCACACCACAAAAAGAAACTTGAAACTGAGCACATATTTCTTTGATGAAAACTGGCCAGTTCTGTAAAGTGTTCCACTATCCCATATTTTACATACAATTGAGATATCTATTATGAAATGAAGCCCAATCTATATAACCTATCTAATATTTATCTTTCTTTATGAGAGCAGTTTGGAAACTGTGTGTGATCTTACATAATGTTAATAACTGGTTGCTGATGGATTTCAGCATTAATTCTGACTGTTCTGACTGGTTGGGTGTTGAGGCTTAATTTTCAGTAGAATTTCACTAACTGTTCCTGCACTGCGTAGGGGTGAAGGCATCTAAGAATATGTGTATAAACCTGCATTTGAGCCCATAAAATTAGTAATTGCAGGGCTGTATCCAACAATGCTGATCACTTTAGCCTGATCTAGTTAAAGCACCCAGATGTATAAGTAAAATCTTTAAAATGACCAAGTCCTATTATAAAACTTAGTGTAGGTTCTGTAAAGCCCATCTTAATGTTCAGCAAAGATTAGAATTAGAAGGCAGTATTAGTAAAGAGATATCGAATTTTGGTGCCTAAATTGTGGGTGATCTGCTACCAGGGAAATTCCTATCTCTGGTTAGATGTTCCAGGAATCACCAGAAGATGGACTTAGATATCTAACAACCATTAAAAAAAAAGAAAAAAAAAAGCTTTCACTTAACAGGGAAAGTGCCTAAATTCTTTTGGCATGTAGATTTCTGCTTTTTAACACCCCATCCCATCAACACTTTTTCTTCTGTGTTTACATGTATTGTAATAGCTCTCTGTTTCTGAGTTAGAGGAAGACACAGTGTCCAGTCAGGTTTCCTTTGGGTCATTTTAGTGTGAGTAATTTAAGATAGGTCTGTTCTTTCTTATAATAACATAGATAAAGATCTCTTTCCTTTATAGCTGACACCATAATTATTTGAATATTTATCTGGAAAGAAGGAGATCAAGTTTTGCCTCCCTATCCTGCTTGATTTGGAACAAAGACTTGAACATAGGTCCTTCACATATTCTTAAACAATATCTGAATCACCAGTGTATTCAGTATAGTGAACAAAGCCCTTTCAGTTCTCATTCTGAGAAGATGTTCTGCCACCTGAAGTAATTATACAGTCATTGTAATTAACCAGAAATTAACTCTCATACATCTTAAGTTGGAGCCCTAACCAAGGGGCTGTACAGTCAAGCCCTTGTTCTTATTTAATTTTGTTCTACTGACTAGTCGTTACATACACAACAGAATTGGCAGTCAAGAGAACAAGAAAGGCATGATAGAAGACTGAAGATGGAGCATTATGTTCAATAGCCCATTGATTGGGAAACTCAACTCACTTGGAACAGTTAAGACAATGATTTAAATCAAGATGAAGAGAAGACCTGCAAACATATATCCTATTTAACAAGTGAATTTTCTAGCCAATGAGCCATTGAGTATAGCACTCCCTCTACCCCATTTGCCTCTTTTGTGTAAAGCTCAGTATGGCTGATACATTACAAGACTTTGGCTGGATTGGGCCCCTGGGGAGATACACTGAGGCAAGGCTGATTTTGTGTTTAAAGTTGTGTTTCACTCTGGAGCATTTTATGCTCCAGAGTGAAACACAAATACATAATACATATGTATTTGTGTTCCCATTCCTCTCTCCTGGAGGTCCCATCTATATAAAATTACCACAGTCAGGGCAATATCTTGTTTATAAGTACTGCTAGGGTTACAGTTAGCAGTTTCCCAGTGATAGCACATTCTAAGTTTTGTGTGTGCTCACCAATAGAAACAATGAGATGTGGACCAAATGGTTTTAGGCATCCCAGGACTGGGAAGCAGCTAGGTGAGGATACTGGAATTTCAGTGATAGCTAAGGACAAGTATCAGCTTAAACTGAAGATTCCAGGATTTATTTTTTTTTTCTTAACACTCATAGACAACTCAGTTGATATACAGTTGATATACATATCTAACAGACATGTATTCATGAGGAAATATTTTGTAAAACATGCTACACAGATCTTTTATTTTGACTTAAACGATTTATAAGACAATATTGTAATAACATTTTTCTAAGAATTTTGAGTCAAATTTTAGAATGCCTTTAGAGAATCTTTGAAAGAAACACATATTTTAAGGTCAATACAAACACTACCTAAAAAAAAAAAAAAAAAAAAAAAAAAGTCTGTGAAAAGGGGGAAAAATTCCTCAAATTCACATGCAGCATCTTCCATCTATGTAGTTCAGTATTGTGCTTGAGTGCATTAGATTTTTAAAATAAATTTTATAAGAAATTCACTATAAATAAAATGAAAACAATGTTTTCATTCTGATTCAGTGTCCAAACTGAGGAGAATATAGAAAGATAAATCAGCAGTAAGAAGAAGGAAAGTTATTCTTTGTTTTTCCTCTTTGAATTACTAAAGTATCAATGGCATGTGTACATTTCTAGGAAAAATGCACTTCTTAAATCTGCACTTCTTAAACCTTTCAATGCACTAAATTCACTTCTTAAACCTTGCAATGTTTAACTACTTTAGAAACAAATTGTGCCTTATTTATGACATGTAAACCTTTAGCATGTCAAAGTATAAAACAGAATAATAATGGCAACAAATGCAAATTCCCTAGGAGTCAGATGAACTAGTAAGGTGAGTTAGTTTCCATTTCCTTTTCTTGATTCTTTCCCAGTTGTTATATTCAGTCTTTCCAATGTGACTATATTATCATCCACAAAAATTTTAGCATCATCGTAATCATAAAAGATATAGTTTATATCTTTATAAATCACATGGGTCTTAGCAGACCTTAGTAATGCCACATCTGCTTTAATCCTAGTAAATTCTAGCTTAAGACAGCGTAGCCTGTGGTGTCTCACCTGAGTTCTCAGAGACATTTCAGAAAATGCATTAGCTTTGTGAGTCAGTGAAATAAATGCAAACAATTATAGTGGTAAATAGCCAAAGAAAAATTTAGCACTTTAAATGGGTTTTGACAGAAGCCTGAGTAGAAAAATCTAACTCTTTTATGCATGCCCTTTAACCACCAATCAATTTTGCTGAAATGAGCGGTCCAATTAGCTTCCTAATTTTTGATGCCTGATGAATCAAAATTAAAACAAAATAAAATAAAAAATAAAATAATGTATCTGGAAGACCGGTCTTCTATTGGTGTTAGAAACTAGGGTGTCTGGAAAAAAAATCCCAATATCAAATTCCACATCCTAATTTAAACTACTACTACTACTACTACTACTACTACTACTACTACTACTACTACTACTACTACTAATCCAGGTACCTCATTACTAGGACAAATTTGATGCAAAGATGTACAGCTAAGACTGGTGCTTAAAATTTTCAGGTGCATTAAATTCAGGTAAAAAATCAGTAAATGAAAAGTTTTGTGGCCATGCTTTACATCCAGACTGAAAAAAAAATAAAATAAAAAAATTCATCCTTCTGCCAAAGTTATTCCTAGTGCTACCTAGATCATGTACTGGTTTTCCAGTAAAGCACAGGCCTATAATAACTGCTTAAGCATGCTATATAGTATTAATCTTCCTCATGAACTCGATGCCAAACCAGTTTCCATGGAGAGAAACTAAGAGGTATGTACAGGCAAAGGAGAAAATATATGGCTAGCCAATGATACAGAAAGGCTCTTTAGGTACAGAAAGGCTCTTTGGATGGGAGCTATGGTAGAGAGGAAGAATTTTTCAACTGAGATTGCAGAACAAAGAGGAGGGCAGTATTAGATGATTAGAGAAGAGAATATGAAAATAGAGACATAGATCTTGAAGTAGGTTTTGACATTGTTTAAGAAAAAACACTGAAATGGATCCATAAAAGGATGGGGGAAGGCTGCTGAAGTGCCTAAAGTAGGAGGTGATTTTGGTGCATGTGTGAGAAGGAATCATCAGCATGTGGCATGTTAGGGGGAATGAAGGAACAGAACTTGTCCTGAGGGAAGGGAACTACAATAGTCAAGGTGAGAAGAGATGAAGGCAGACGCAAACATGACATACTGTCGAAATAGAAATAGGAAGGGGTGCAGACACTGGAGATGTGAGAGACAGAGCAACACTAGGAATTGCATGTAGATTTGAGGCAGTGGGGATAAATGTGTGAGATGTCCTAGAGGGTTATGAAGGACTAGGATTTGAATGTCCAAGAGAATAATGTTGCACCGTGATCAGTCCATTTTGTTTACCAGGTTATAAACCCATCTATATAAAATGCTTCTATCCAAAATGCAAACTTCTTTTAGAAAATACTTTTTTTTATTGTGATAGTTTGTTAGTCAAGCAATCTCTGCAGTGTCTGCAGCTGTGGCTTTTTTCATCTCATCAGTAATTTTAACTCTCTTATTAGTGTGAAGCTTTTCACAGTATTTAATAATTATAAATATACTTCCCTCCAGTTCTTGAGTTCCATTTTTTTTTGAGTATACTGTGCTTTCTTTAACATCTACATAATTTGCCCTCAAAATCATAACAACATCACAACACTTTGGAACAGAAGATGCAAATATGGTTCTGATATTTATTTTTATTTTTATTTTTATTTATTTTTTTAATGGTTGTCCAAATATCCAAGCCCTGAAATGGTATGCACCTGTGTGAGAGGGGGAACACTACATCTCATTGTTGTTTAATCCTCAGTGTTGTTTGTTGTATGAAGAGCAGAGTAGGCTTTTACTTATACCTGTTTTAAACTGTTCTATGACTCTCCAAAAGACTCCTGGATGAGATTAGCAGATAAACAGCTTGATTTCTCTTAGCAGCACTTGTTCAGACTGACAGCTCCCATTCATTCACTGGAGACTAAACAATATATATATATTGTTTATATATATATATATATAAGACTCAACTGTTGTGCTTAATGACTCCTGCAAGGGCAGCTACACTATCATTACCACCAAGTGCATACAACCTGAGCTTGATGTTGGCCTACTTAAAATTACTATTTGCTTTGAAGGGTTGGCAAAGCAATTTATAAAATTATGGGGTGAAAGTAAGAGAAGCCCCATTAAAAGCGTTTCCTTTCCTTTAAAGGAGAGTGGACTGAGTAAGACTCTCTGAGTTTGACCCACTTGTTACCTCTGTACATTTGTCTTTATTAACATCTATTAACTGATTAGATTTTCCTTAGAAGTAATTGTGCGTTTTTAGATAATTGTATCATCATGGCTTCTTACTGGGGAAAGGTATTACATCCAAATACTTAGGACAGATAAAACTAGATGGATGTATCTGTCTGTCCATCCATCTGTCCACTCAAGAAACCTCTGAATATAGAGAATTTAAAGCAGTTGTGCAACTAGTAAATGAGAGGTACGTTCTTAAGAAGGAAAATTCACTTAATTAAATAGGTGTCAAAATTATTTTTGTCAACATCCACAATATCCATGACGCAGTGATGTTGTGTTTGTTCATATGGAATACTAGTTTTCAGAACCATAATGACTTGCTATTAGAAAAAACAGGGACATATTATTAGTATCCCCACAGAGTTACCTTCTAAATTATTTATACTTCCAACACTTCCATGTAATGGCAGTTTTAAACTCAAGCAAACAAAGCAAACCACACAATAGAGAGAGGGGAAGATAAATGTACCCAAACCATTCCTGAATGCATGCAGCTAAAAAGGCGATTCAAAACTAACCAGATTTTGTTTCCTACTCAAATCCTCATGAGCTTTGTAATAGACAGCATCAAAGCTTTCTGGAGTTGTGTCACCCTGATAAAGGATTGAACAGCAGTGCATCTGTTTTATCTCTCATATCTGAAATGTAAAGGAATGCAACTTTATTTGTCTGGTGCAAGTTTGCTCATTGTCTTTGAAATTCCACAGTGGACCCTTCACAAAAAAGCTTAGCTATCAGAAAGGTGCAGATGAGACCAGAGTCTTGTGTTACTCTTAAATTCATCCCCTAGGCTATGGTGTTAGGTTTGCACAGAAGTTTGATGGGCGGAGGAGAGGATTGTTGTTTTTATACAAACTTAGCATTGTGAATTATTTATTCTGCTTTCCACACTTGTTTTACTAATACACAGTGTAATGATAATACTTTAAGTAGAGTCAACACTTCTCAGAAAAATTGAGATGGGATGCCTTTAAAAAAATAGAATCAGCCAAACTCAAGTCTGCTCAGTGCACAGAGGATGTGGGTGAAATTAAAGAGAACATAGCTCTGACTGAAGGCTCTAATGGTCTCCTCCTGGTCTTAAACTGTGTACTTTTATGATCAAATAAAGACTATCCTGTTCACTTTCCATTAAGTTATCTATGAAGTTTTGCCTTAATGATCAAAACAAATTCCAGCTGAAATCACTGTCTTATTAACTTACTGAGCAGCTAAACCTGGTTTCTCTAAAAAACAAACTTCTACAAAAGAGCATATGGCATGTGGTGTTTTTTTGTTTGTTTGATTTTTTTTTTCCCACTGGAAAAGGAGTATGTATCTAAACACTCTCATCTTTTTGTCAGTCACAATACAAACAGGTTTTAAAAGTATCTAGTTGTTCTGAGTGCCTCTCTGGGTATTTGGATTAAGGGACTCAAAATAAACATACAATGAAAATGCTGGCCTTCTTTTTAAGGAAAATGAGCCTTACATCTATGAAGAATCTGATTTGCCTTATATTGCTTCAATTGTACACCAGCACCCTCCTTAATTATTGTGGATTTGCATTAGTTTAAAACTGGAGTAATGGAGCAGTGGATCAGGCCCAATAGTCAGACATATGTTTTCCACTAGATAATGGCTACTTATATATTTATGAATTTTAAAATGCTTTTCAATCCAACTATCATTGTTACTATGTGCAGGAAGTAAAGAAGTAAATTGCAACCAAGCTTTCAGGGGTTTATTCCCTCATGAAGCACTTGTATTGCAAGTGTCACAGGAGGGCAACTGTATAGTGCCCTCTACATAATAAATGACACTGTTGAATATTCTTAAAGTAATGTCTGTGTGTGAGTGGTTTGGGGGACAGAGCTATTATCTGTTGGGTTTTACATACCTAATTACTATGCCATCATTTCTTTAACCCAGCTTCACAGAAAATTTCAAGGAGGTTTAAAATAATCAGTACTCTGATCTGTTCTGTCCTGATCACCCATAGAAAAAGTGAGTACTCTCAGGGCCATGAACAGCTTTCAGGCAAATGTGTAACTCCGGTGTCAATTGGAGTTATGTGCAGAGTCTCAGAGCAGAAATAGTATATAGCTCTCTACTCCTGAATATGACAGTCCTAATAAACCTTAACCTCGACATTCCCTGCTTTCCTCAACCACAGCTAAAAATGTTATACACATTCATACCATCTAACGAACCAGACATTAAAAGGAAACCACAGATCTATACCAATAGATTATCAGGAAGAGAAGTGTGAAGTGGATACTTGCTCATTGTAGTATCATGGTAGTTACAAAGAGGAAAGACCTAATACATCATCCTCTTCATCCTTCTGCAAGAGTAAGGGATAATCTACCAACAGAGGTCCCACCATCTACTGAAATAACAGTTTGTAAACTGGATAGTGCAAACAAACAGTGCAAAAACCTGGGGAATAGAAACTCAGACTCAACATGGTGAACCTGGAAAGAAAATGAATGTTTATTTTACTGTCCTTTGGCAGCAATACAAATGAAGGATAAACCCCTCATTGAGGTAGGTTGCTGGGTTCAAGTGAATTGTGTCTTGTTTCTGAATCTGTCACATATTCTCTTTGTATAGCCCAATTAATTGTAGATGGTGAATCTGTTTATGAAAGGAAGTGAGAGGATATAAGATTTCTTTTTTCCTTTTTGAGTAACTCCTTCAATTTAGAGAAACAATCAGCACTGAAATGATAGCAACCTGTAGCAAGTGGTGGTCAGTAATGAATATATATCACTGTGATGAGCAAGGGTGAAGTAGGAAACTGTGCTTTTGTTATGCCTTAGAGACATCTTCCATGCTATCCTTCTAGTTTTGCTAATAATCAAACCCTTAGTCTACGTGAAGCTCAGTTTCCAATCAGTTAATAATATCAATAATTATTGCTTCCCCACATTTCCTTAGGTTTTCATTATATGTTTTCTATTGTTTTTGAGACAATTTGACAATGTAGGGCACAAAAATATCTGGATACTAATATATCCATGCCTGTACACTGCATAGGATTTACCTTCTTCTGATTGAAATTCTGATGATGGCTGAAGAACTGATTACACTAGATACAATTACTAGAGTCTGGTTTACAATTTGTTCTGCAACTGTTATTCACATGTAACTTTTCAGAAGTCTTTCTAAGATTATTTTTTTATGTGGGATAATTAGCCTGATATTTAAGAATTCTAATCTCATATAAATGCTCAATCAAAACACATATTTTCCTGTGAGCTAAAAATGCCTGGATTTCAGTTTTGATTCTCAAAAGAATGTTATTGTTCCTGCAGGACGTGCAATGGAACATAAAAGAGCATTTTACCTCACTATTTGAATTGGATGTGTTTTTTTTTTTTTTTTCTCTTCTCCTCTTTTTTCTTTATTTTTGAATGTTTAATTGATTATTGTTGTCTATTGTGTTCTTCTTGTTTTTTCTTTTTTTTTTTTTTCATTGTTTTTATCTTCTTCTCCTATAGTGTGAATTTACTGCTTTTAGAAAATCTGCAAAAAGACTGCTCTTCTTACACTATGCTTCTTATTTCATATATTTAATTTTGAAATAAAAAATAGTGGTTTTCAATTTCATGACCCATTCAGTTAGCCATCTCTCTTCAGGGACTACCAAAGAGGATGTCAATTAATTCTGACTGTATGATGCGTGCTTCAAAGCCCACCACTTCACTTCTTACAAACCACAAAACAAATGCCGTTAATTGACTTTTGGCAAGTGCTGATTGCAACTGGACTGGAACTCATGACTGAAATTGTAAATGTTTCAGTGTAAGAAATACTTCCTTATCCATAAAATAAAAACTATACCAAAGTGGTAAGTAGACAAATTACTATGTCCTCATGAATTGCTAAGTCAATGCCTCCCTCTGAAAGGGTGGAGGAAAGAGAAGGATAAAAAAAATCCCAGTAAAGAATATTTTACTTTTGCAGACAGCAAGAGAAATTAAAAAATAAAAATAAAAATAAATAAAAAATCCAACCCAACAATGAGAAAGATGAGGAAAAATCAACCACTGAATGTGGGAGGACACTTCATATTCTTTATAATAGGTGGCTCACGTGAAAACACATCCCATCAGCTTCCTGATGAAGTGAACACCATGGAGGGGAATGGCAAAGTCAATCTACTCTGGTTTATACTGAAGGAAGCAACGTGCTAGAGGCGAACTAATGAAAAAGATTTGGAAGTTTGCTGAAATGGCAGGATCCAGATATTTTCATGGACATAGTTCTAGGCCCATCACAAGAAATAGTAAGTGTGATTTCCCTGGTTTTGCACTATAGGAAAGTCTCTCAACATCTACAGAGTTTCTTCACTTACTTCAGAATAATCAAGACTGCCATCAATCAGACCCAATGTCTCCTGAAATTTGCTATCATATTTTGTAGGATGTAAACTGCAGTCCCAGTCATTACTGGGCCCTGGAGGAAAGGTATCAGTAGTAAACATCATTGCTTCAATTTTCCCTTTCCTTGAAAGAAAACTATTTTATATACTTGAAAATGATAAGTTAACAAAATGTGCAATTATTTCATTGCCAGACCATTTTCCTCAACCCGGAGACTGACAGCAGAAGTGAACTGTGCACACTAAAGCACTTTCTAATTTATTTTAAACATATATTAGTTGCCTGCTTTATATTAGACAGGAACAATAATTTTGGTGCCCTTTTTTGAGCATTTGAATGTAAGTAATGAATACTGCATTTCTACTTGTACAATTTGTGTTTCAGGTAGCTTTCCTTCCCTCAAAACAGTGCTTCTGGAAAGTAAGTCCTCCAAGAAACATATAGATATGAAAAATCCTGGTCAGAGTAGAGTACTAGGGACCAAGTATCAAGACTACATGGGTAGGGGCATTGCTGAAGGACAGACTGTGGAAGTAATTGCCCTTTGTGTTGCCTCCGTGGTGGTATACCCTGCATTGCTACAGTACCACAGTTCTTTTATATTGGTAAACAGTAAAGTCACTAAATATATCGGAGGCAACTCATACATCCCAAAATTATTGGACTATGCAGACATAAAATCTGTGCCCTGAGGTCAACATAAAATACCTGTATCAGGTACAAGTTTCCTACTGTAGATTACAGATGTCTTTCTGTGATTTCATGTTCTGGTGAAGAGTGTTGATGGACTGTAACACCGTTGTGGATCTGCAGGTATCTGCAGTCATGTGCTATTCTCCTCACGTCATGATATATGAAGAAAGGAAGAGAAGAACAAAAATTGCTATAGTCCTTCAACATGGCAAAAAGGGTCCATTCCTTGCCAGTTTTCAGGACTGCTGTATCTGTATTTATAGTTCTGCATGAGTTGTTTGAATAAATTATTGCAACTGCTATTTGAGGACTGATTCAAAATAAAAATTAAAATCTGTGGAAAAGCACCAGTTCAGGTCAACAGGCTTTGATAAAGCACCACGGACAGTCTGAAGGAGAAGTTAAAGGAATGAAACCACTTTGAAAATGTGATCTTAACCTGCAAGCTCCCAACCACCACCTTACATTACCTATATAATGCCCCAATGTGACTTTTCCAGGAAAGTCAGAGAATGAGGCAGCAAAGTGCAGTTATGTTGAGGAGGAAAAGATGTTTTTTTATGTTATTTTTATGCTTTTGCGCCTAACATATTTTAATGCTATTTTAATGTATTTTTATCTTGCTCTATAATATATTGTCATAAAACAGAAAAATATATTAGTATGAGATGCCAACAAATGGCTTTTGCAGTTTTTCACCAGTTTACCTTTATCACTTCAGTGTTTAATTACTTAATATTTTAACACCTTTGAGGAAGCACACAGCTCCATCTCAGTGTTACAGCTTGGTAACCCTACACTGTTCACATGGAGAATCCACTTGCTGACTTCACTGCTAGTTCTTACTGTCAGAAAAGCTGTGCAGACTGTTATAACCTTGTCAGGTGACTGAATAATTTAGGGAACAGATTTCCAAAGCTATCCACGTACTTAAAACAGACATGTGCTTTGTGGTATTTTAAAAGTATGTGAGGGCCATTTGAAACTGACCCACTATTACATGGGTGCTGTCTACAGTGAGCTTTACATCTCAGCTGCAGCTTCTAGGAACCTCTGCATTATGACTAGTAGGTTTAGAAATTAGATGTCCTGGACTAGTTCTCAGAAAAAGGAAAAACATAAGTTTCGGAGTAAAGCTGTAGGAAATATTTGCAGGGAACATAAAACTAACATAATAGTGGGTTTCAGCAGAAAAAATAAACCTTAGCCCAGGTTCATAGAGTGATTAAAGATTCTCATCTTTAATCTTGCATTACCATCATGTTGTATTTTAAAAATGAAGGAAATGTTATAGCCAAACTGATGCCCAAACCGTAGCACTGCTTCTGGATTTGTCTCTGTTTTTTGGAGAGAAACAACATTTTGTGTTTAAGTGGGAGTTTTTACATGTAAAAGTAAGCATTAAGTCATGTGGCTGAAGACTAAAGCTGCTCCTCAGAGCTGCTTTTATGCAAACAGGACTCTCTAGAACATCCATGTGCCACAGACTATTGAGACTTGCTCTCCCCGATTTAGCAGTTTACTTAAGCGTGTGTCTGTCTATAAGCACATCGATAACTTCATTAACATGACTGAGGGTTAGGCAGGTGCTATGACAGCCTAATGGACTTAGGCCTCACCTGAAGAATGAATTCTGAGAATGTTTGTTCCTGAACAAGTCAGCCAACAGTCACTTCATTTTTTTAACTGATCAGATGATTTGGTCCATTGTATCAGTGGCCCTTGATTAAACTCAGAAATGAGATACTGAGCAAGAGTGAAAAATAAAATTGTTTTTGCTCATTACAATGAAGGTCACAGGCATTCATCGTGAATTTTATAAAAATGTTAAAATAATGGTTTACCTCAGGAAAAGCACCCAAGATATCAGTATGTGAGGGACATGCACCTATATTCTAGCCAGAGTGTCTCAGAAATGAGGGATAAGAAATAAAGCTAAACATACAAGAAGAAACTGAGAAAAGGTCTTGTCTGGAGCCAAATGATTGCCTGTTCCTGTGTTCACCCCACAGATCTGCGTAGTGAGACCTTCCAGGGATCAGCAGGACTACTCTTTACCTCCAGAAAGCAATATTGCTCTGGGTAGAAATGAGCTCTGAACTTCTGTGCTTTTATTTCTCTTCTCCTTTTACAACTCCCACTGACTAAAATACTGGGCTTTAGGAGGCACTGAAAAGTTAAATCTGGGAGAAAGAATGACACCATGGACATAAAAGAACAGACCTCCGTACATTCAAGACCTTCACAGAAGAGTACCGTGTTCAGGAAATTCCATATGGTTGTAAAGTTAACAGAAAAATCCTGATTTGTTTTTGAAAATATTAAAGAAATATTCCCAGTGACTTCCAAAGTACTTACTGGCTGGCTTACAGGACATAGTGCTCATCAACCAAAAACACAGACAATTTTTAAATAGAGTATTGTTTTTAAAATCATTTTTCTCTGCACGTAAAATGGCATATTCTTCCTACAGAGAGAAAATAGCCTTTATTAAACTTCTCTTTGCAGGCTCATAGATGAACAAGGCTAGATAATGAAAAGAGCCTTAAAAACTTTTGTGGGAGCTGCTTTACACTGAAAAATCTCAAGTGAAATACAACATATTTTACGTTGTCTGATAAAGAGGTTGTATAAGAAAACCCTCAAAATGCAATGTTTTGAGATCCACAATGAAAAAATGATTTCTTAGAAAGGCTTGCCTCTGTGATAATCTTGGCCAAGAAGAGATTTCTACAGTTTAAGTACAATATGGACATTTGACTTGAGTGACTCTGTATGGACTGTGAAGTACATCAGATACTGAATTTAAGGAAGAAATACAGAAGAAAAAAATTATATATTCCAGTAGAAAACAAAGAACCATTGCAGCCTATTTAAGGCACCAAGCATGTTCTAGACTATAATTTTCATGATTCTACATAAATGCCCTTCTATGATGATTCAAATTTTTTATACTTTCTCCTTCCATTTGTAGTTTTTAAGATGAAAAATAGAATTTTCTTGTCTCTGCTATCTTTAAATTAACACATACTCAGCAGAAAGTTAATGTAAATCTTTTACAATTTTATTTATTTTAAGTGGATAAGAATAAATGTACATAAAAGTACAATCTAAATCTTCAAATTTCTCTCAGTGCTCAGTTTCACCTGGAAATTACTCTTTTATCATTGGTAACATTAAACTAATGAGCTCACCATTCCAATTTAACCTTTAAAAACAGAAACCAAACCAGTGAACCAAACACAATGGCAGATGAGTTCTCAGGCAACTATAGGAAAGTCTACCATTCTGGATTATTGAATTTTGTATACTAGTCACTTTGAAAATACTGACTGGAGATAGTTTTTCCCATACCAATGTTCCTGATTCTTCATTGACCCACATCTTGGGCACAAATACTGCTTACTACAAAGGGAATGTAAAACAAACAAAAAACGTGTAGCTTTTTATGTGCATTGAGTGGGGAGGTTATCACACTAGGTACACAACAGCCTCAAGTCTTAAAAAAGCTTTAGTCACACCTTTCTGAGCAGAAAGATTTTACCAGGGCGTGTGATCTATAAGGGATCTTATGCTCCTCAAGCACTTCTGTTCTTCCTCTTTCACATATATTTGATGCTAAATGGTAGGTAGAACTAATTCTACCTTTATTCTTCCACTGGGCCAGATTTGTAAATCAGCTTGTCTTAGTTATGCTGATTACTATTATACTGTGGATTTTTCCTATTTGATAACTTATTTTGGTGTCCTAGAAAATGACTGTCGTAGCACTACACACTCATGGTACCTTAGCTTGAGCACCAGTGTGGCAGTAAGGGAATTGGGACTACAAGGAAGACTGTTTTGGTGTACTTGCTACCAAATGGAAAGGGGAAAACATCTTAAGAATATATTCATAGAATCATAGAATGCTTTGGGTTGGAAGGGACCTTAAAGATCATCTAGTTGCAACTTCCCTGCCATGGGCAGGGACACCTCCCACCAGACCAGGTTGCTCAAAGCCCCATCCAGCCTGGCCTTGAACACTTCCAGGCATAGGGCATTCCACATTGACACTGTCTTCCTCCACACTCCCTCCCAGATAAGAATATCAGCTACTGAATAGTTTAGGAAAACAAGTTATCAGATTTCCTTGTTATATGACATTTCTCCAACCAGCAGTGCACATTGAATTCAAGAAGTCCAGTATGAGCAGGTTTGGACGTTCAAAGTTCACATGTTGCTGTAGGCTTGAACTTTAATTCATTTCAGAGAAGCAAAAGTGTGTTTGCCACCTTACTGTGAACTCTCCAGTGAAATAATTTTCAGTGTAAGAATAAGCATTGTTACCTTACAGCAACCTGTGGTAAGACCAGTAGCAGTGATCAGCTAAAAACATTTAAATAGTGCAGACCTACTTATTTTGCTGTGTTTATGCCAGGGAATAATTTGGCCAATAAATTGGATCACATTGCGAGCTTAAAAATTCAGTAGATCTATGTTATTAAGAGTTGGGGCCTTAAGTTTGGGCTGACCTTTCCTATTCTAGCTCAGAAATGTAAATAACTGAAGCAATTAATACTATAACTAATATTTTAGCAGCCACAAGAGTCTGGTAAATGTACAGTATTTTCACACAAACTTTCAAATCATCTGGCTTTCCAAATAGTTTACAAAATTACAGTTGGCCTGCCTACGTCTAAAATATAGGCAGGGTTAATGGGTATTGTTTTTAATTTTTACCAATTTGATGATAGATCTTTTTGAAAAGAAAAGTCTAAATTAAATATATAAAATTACAGTTCTTAAATAATGCTGTATAAACCTCTCTTCCTACGTGTTTTCCTTAGAAGTTTGTGGGAGAAGAGGAAAATGCAAGAATTCAATGAAACATAAGCAGCAAGTAAACCTTTCTATCCTCTTCAATTACACAAAAATAAGAAGGGAGCATCATTTTCAAAGGAACAAATGTTACACAAGACATGCCCTTTAAATCCTTTTTAAGGCTCTGTGACCTGTAAAACTATCTGCAATATCAGCAACAGAAAGCCTTCCACAGAACAAATGCTTATGTTTTATGTGTACTGTATTTGCTAATCATTAGTTCATAAGCAAGAGCAGATATACAGTGTGCTATAAATAATGGCGGGAGTGTACAAGTGAATTGATCTGTCTGTCTGGCTATCTAGTAATACTGCTGGCAGAGAACCAGTTTTGAATGGCTGCCAACTACCATAGACCCAGCCAGTGATTTGTCTAGGGGTCTTGCCCTGTCAGGCAGAAAACAGTCTTAAGCTGAGCTCCCAGAACTGTGAGCACCGCCTACTGCTCAACAATGAGCATTTCCTGCAGCGTCCCCTCTACCCAGTTAGTTAAATAGCAGAAAACATGCACGAGTTACCAAGCTATGAAACCAAGCATCTACAAATATTAATCACTGGATAGAGAGGTCAGCGTGCTTGTGAACTGAAGTGAAATACATTGTTCAAATTGACTACATGCACAGAGAGTGAGAAACTGGGAGTGAGATATACACACATACACACACACAAATATGCTACATTTATTCTTTCACTGTAGCCCTTAAAGCATTCCACAAATGTATGGTAGTCACTGTGCCGAAATCCTCATGGGTGGGGTAGCAAACAGCCAAACGAACGGAAGTGTTTATAGTGATCTAGATATTTTTAAGAGGATAATTATGCTAAATAATGTGATTGTAATAGAAACAAATGGGGTGGGGCTTTATTACAGGAAAGAAAGGAGGTGGCTCTGAAGCAAGTCCTGACAGCAAAACTATTTCCCCATCTCTAGTGCAAATGGAGCAAAATGGTGGGCTAATTTTCCCCTCTTCCTTTAAGTCAGTCATGCTGATCCACTTATTGCATTGCTTGAACTAGTTTTCCCTGTGTATAAACACGGAAAGACAGCTCAGGCAGCAAACTCACCTCGGGATGCCTTGCAGGGATTCAGTAATGTGCCTGCTTGGCACTGTTTCTTGTATCCCTCAAGGCTGTCTCCCAATCTCTTTGTAAGATCAGCCCTGGCTCAAAAAAAAGAAAAAAAGAAAAAAAGAAAAAAAGAAAAAAAGAAAAAAAAAAAAAAAGAAGTCCCATCAAATGATGCAGTTCAGCTTCATGTAATCTATCTTTGCTAGGTTATTCTGATTCACTGTTTAGTACAGAATCAGGGTGCGTCCATGCATGCGTGTGTGTATGCACGCGTGTGTGCAGACAGGCTGATTATGTCTGTTCTGTATTTATATTCCTATATAAACCTATATATTATCTTTGCTCATAAAGAGAGGGCAAGATGCTAATTAACTAGTGCTAAGTTGAATTTCTTCAAAGTGAAGCTTACAGATCAGAGACCACAGGACTGAGGCTGCTGCTTTGGTTTTGAATTTAGCATTGCTTTATTGAATTTTATAAATACCAACTAAATTCAAACAAAACTGATTTAGATTTCACCTCATCACTTAAAATATATTTTGTAAAGTACAGCCTGTGCAGTAATCCTCTGCTATACTTTAATTTGGTTTTAATTTTATAGGCCCTGTTTTAACTGCATATTTCCAGACCTTTATTTCTCTCACAGCTCTTAGCAAAATGGTAGCTCATAAACACAAGCTCTGCTGTATAGACTTTGCATTTCATCCCAAAGTATTTCCTTTTTTATAGCCATGGTCTTTCCATCTTAGTGCTCTGAGCTTGGGTCACAAATCTCACTGCTATTCCAGTGTGTGACATCTTCGCTCGTTTGCCGCTGCTCATTAACAAACAATACTGCTGTGAAATTGGTTTAATGACAAAGTAATAAAATTGCTATTCTGCTCACAGATTGCCTGAGGCACTTTGAGCTCCTACAAGGCTTACTGTGGGTGCCAAGATACATTAAGCTGCTTATTCGTAAAAACTGCATCATCCGTTTTTTTCACAGGTTTTTTCCTTTCCCTATCTAGCCCCTGCTTCTTTTTATCTTCAAATAAAAAGATATATTTGCTTATGTTCTTCCATGCTGTCAAATTTTTACTTTCATGCATATTTCTGGAAAATGAAAGTGTATTTCATTTCATTTTTCTTTTTAAAAGGTCACTCTGTCCCTATTGCAAGGTTGTTCCTGGACTGCAAACCCTCAGCAACGTAACATTAAGGGAGACGTATTTTAATATACTGTATTATGTAATTGGGATACTGGACAGAGTTAGCCCTATTTCAGGCATAGCTGGATAAGAGAACTATTTATAGAATGATTATTTTCTGTTATGATTTTAAGGCTAAAACATTTTGTTTTGTTTTGTTTTGAACATTTAAAAATTGTATCATACCTGGTTACTTTTCATACCCGAATTCTGGGAAAAATAAAATATATAGCAGAGTAGTGACAACCAAAAACCTTTAGGAGGCACGTAATGAACTGCATGTTTTAGAAAGTATTCTTTTTTCATTTGCGTGAGGCCCATACAGACCTGGAGATTTACTGCTGGCAGACAATGGTGAAACGACCCAGTTGCTCTTTGACAGGTGGACAGGTCCTGGTAATTATAGCCAGACATCTTAACACTACCAAAACGGTGTAAATAAACACACGACACTAATCAATATTACTCTCATTCACATTTAAAGCAAACATGCTAAATGTACGTATCCTCATTCATTCAATGAGTGATTTTAATCTCTAAATGCATCACTACACTCACACACACATACATCCACGCACACCTTTATAAATTACTTCTGAGGGAAAACAATGGAAAAAAAAATATTTCTCATTTCCAACACCATTGCAAGTAATTTGACCTGCTGAATAGCTAAGGAAATGTGGTTTGGGTACCTGTGATGGTTAGCTAGCTGTGGAAAAACTGGTTCAGAAACAATAAGACCTGGTCTGAACATGAATCTCAGCACCCCCCGTCGCCCCCCTTCTCCGCTTCAAACCTCAGACTGATCCTCCTTTCAAATATTTTGTGCTTCAGGGCTTCCCCAGGTCAGATTCATTGCAGAATGTGTCTGACCTGAGGAAGCCTCAGAGCATGAGATTTGAATGTAGCAGGCTGATGCAAGCCCAGGAGAGACTCCAAGACTAGATAGCACCCCTCAGTGGGATTATCCAAGGTAGGAAGGCCTACTGGAGGTCAGGAAAGGATTTAAAAACACACAGAGGGAAGTGAGGGATAATGGGAGTCACTACAGCTGAGTAGGGCTGCTGACTCACTCCGAGGTGGTCATGCATTAGGTTGGGAGATCTGGGAGGAAAAGGGAAATAAAATGGAGGAAAGAGGAAATTGTGAGTCAGAGGGAAAGGGTAAACTGATATTTAAGACAATTTCACTGGCTGCCAAAAGATGGGCAAGACCTTCAGAAGTCTGGGAAAGGAAAAGCTGAGAAAGGCTGACGATTATCCTGTTGGTTGTGTAGCTGAGGAGGAGTTAAAAGGGTGGTTAAAAAACACCTATCATGATAAGTTCAAATCAGAAGCAGATCCTTTTGGTGGCTTCCATACATGTTTTCACCTTTCTGCTTCCCTACCGTTCACATCTGTGTCCACTGAGAACATTTTAAAAAGTAAGCAAAAGCTGCTTATGGCCCTGTGGTCTTTAGGTCAGGTCTTTCTTTTTCTCCATGCCAGGCTTAAAACTTACTACTGCCTTTCCAAACTCTGCTATCTGATCTTCGCTACTGTGAAGTCACCCACAAACTACGTGTAGCCAAAACTTGTGGGCGTGGGTGCGGTGGTGCGAGCCTTGGATTTGCCAGCTCTGCACTTACAGGGGATTTCCCCACTTCAGAGGGAACTGGAGCTGCCAATTCATGTACCCTCTGTGTTGCTGAAAATTTGCAAAGGTGCTCATCATCATGGCCATAGAAATCAGTGGGAGCTAAGCCCTAAGCTCTCAGAGATAGGAGCACACACATGGAGGTATTCAAACCAGGAGAAAACCTGCAACACTTCCACTGGAAATACTAATACAAGATTAATTATGCTTATGCTTAATTCTTTCGCTAGGCAGATTTGGGTTGATCTTCTGTTCAAAAGGAAAATATTCAACTATCTACTTATCCTAATGCACTGGAGATCTTAGAAGGCCCCAAGAATACTATTTAGAAGCTTCTAAATTACTTTATTTTACTGTACGTATAATTTACTTTACTCTTACTTGCCCATTTTTCTTGTCTCTTTTTTATGGATCAAATTTAGGCCCAAAGTTTGTGTTGTAGAGAGCATATGTATATCTTTTCTTGGACCACCAAGTAGCTCTCAAACACAATCTGAGAAAGGAATTTGGCCCGTATGAAGGGATTGTCAGGTTTTAAAGATGTGGTAATTACAAGCCATGAAAGTCTGGATGAAAAATTCAAATGAGCCAGCATAGACACAAATTTGGCTTTGAACTAGGAAAGCACTTGCTTTGATCCTGATCCTTTTGGGCTGCAACTACAAGTACTGACAACAAGCCACGTGTACATTGCAGGAGCTGGTGAGGCTGGCTGAGAGGTGTGTCCACTGCATGCTCTTGCTACCCTGCATGCTTACTGCTGATGGATGGTTTGATATTTGATTTTTTCATTTTATTTTCAACTGGTGGTTTTAGGGGCTGGGAGCCCTGAGGACAGCAAAATGGAAAGGTTAAGGGAAAGATGGTGAACACAGTGACAGTGAAATTTTGAAAGGAAAGTCACTGAGTCTGGGAACTATTCTGTAGCAAGTATCTCAATCCTCCTTATCTCTTTCTTTTGCCAAATGGATAACAAAATGCCTCTGGCCCTCTATAGGTTGTCAGGTTTAGTATTGCTGTGCTTTCTTTTGACTGACTCAACACACCTCATTTTGCTGTTTTAAAACAGTATCTAGGAATTTTCCATAGACCTGTTTTAAAAAGTTTCCTAGTTACTTGTAAAGTGATAAATGAAGGAATTTATTTACTTAAGAATCATATAGTGGAGCATTCCCATGACAGATAACCTGTGGCAACATTTTCTGATACAAAATTGCTAGAATGTGTACTTTTATTAAAACAGGCTGGTCACAAAATTGTCTCACCAAATAAGAATACCCTCAGAGTAACTATAACTTCAGTAAGATAGAGATGGGATGATGTGTGTCTGATGCAAAGAAAGTACTGGGCTGGCTGGGAAGATGTCAGACCAGCCTGTAGCCAGGCACTGAGTTTGGTGTGTCAGAGGCACAAGACTTGTACTGGTTTAGCTTTACAAAGCCTCACAGCCCCTGAAGTCTGATGATTACAGGTGTATTAAAACCCAGAGCTCAGAAAAATGACCAATTTGAAATCAGGTTATACACTGCATGTACTTTTCATGAATTGTTTTCAAAAACAAAGATAAAGACATGTCCAAATTATTCTTTTTGAAGCCTGGTTCATTCAGTACATCATACAGGATGAGGAGGATAAATTCTGTCTTTACACATGTCTGGCATGACCTGCACCAGGCCAAGAACAGTCCCACAAGATGCTGTGCCTTTCTGTCTGTAGCACGGTTCTCTTCCTGCCTCCCCACAGCTCTAAGGGAGCAGCAATTTACTGCTAGCCCACACTAGCAGCAGATTATTTCAACATCTTCACTCCTCCCCCAAATCCGTTCATACCAGCTTGTATTTTGAGAGTAGAGGGGAAGAATCTCCTCAAGAGATAACACATTGAAAATAAATGTTAGCTTCTATAAAAGGTACTAGCTTAAGTATGCCATGCCCACTGCATTTATTTAAGGATACAAGTTCCTTCAAGCAAAATGTCAATATTTTATTTCCCTCAAACTCTAAAACTGTGCTATTTTAGTTGAGGATTAAATCAACTCTCTGGTTTATTTGCTAATTGCAATAAACTTTCTCAAAGGAATGTAATTTGAAAGTTGTTTTAAATGCAGATGGCATTGGAGTTTAGTCTACAGAGTAAAGCAGAAAAGTGTTTGCTAATGCTTGCTAGATTTACTTTCCCAAACTCCCCAAGTATTATGTTTTATGAAGAACTGTGTCATTCAGTTATACTTGCACCATGACAATGATAACTAGCATGGTGCCACGGAAACCGGAAAAATGCATTTAGGGTTGGGCCTATGCATCAGAGAACAGAATCAATCTTCCTAATTAACTGCAAATTAGCAATCCCAAAATGAGTGGGATCAACCTGTCCTCACTGGCCAAGAATCATGTTAAGTATATAGCTTCCTCTAAGTGCCTCTAAATTACATTTACGCCTGTATAAAGTAACATTCTTTTAATCTAATGCTGCATTAGTGTCACTGTTCTCAAAATTATTGCACTGTTTTAAATTTCAACAGATAGGTAGACAGATAGAAAGGTAAACAAATTAATAGACAGTTATGGAGATAGCCTGATATTTTGTTATTCAGGGCTCAGAGTAGCTCATAAATCACACTGAAGCCACAAACAAGGTACTAATTAGCATAAGTCTCTGGAAAGAAAAGTTTCTGTTGTATGGTGAAATTCTTTAAGGCCACTGAGCAGTAGCTATTAATAAAGATAAAAACAGTAAATGCAAAATAGAGGATAAAATACAAAAATGGGACACAGTAGATATTTGATTAATTCCATCCCTAATGATCAAAATTGTCAAATAATGTTAGGCTAAAACTAACATTACTGATATACTGTTTTTACTCTTTAGGGTGTATGATCAAAAAGATCTTGGGTATTGTGAGAGTACAAAGGACTGACCTTGGGTGAATTAGCTTAATTAGTTAATGCTTGTAAAGCTCTAGATGGGTGTTAAGTATTAATTAATTATTAATTATTATTGGGTAAAGATGGGATTTGGAATCCCATCGCTCATACATGTGCCCCATCCTTCATGCAAGAGCTTCATTGGGGCCCCACTGGTCTCTGCCTGCCTGCTTGTCTCACCAAGGCTCAGCGGCGGCTTGGCAGCCCCATTTGCCAAGAGAGCGAAAAGGAGGAAACTTTAGGCAGCTTGTCCCGGTGGCTGAGTGAAAGGTTGGGCACAGAGGCTTTGTTTTCAAGTTTACTATGTCTTTCTTTGTGATTTGATGAGAGAATTTGCATTTTTAAGCAGAGTAAAATTCTCAGTGTAAATAAGTTCCTCAATGAACTGAGGCTTAAATGAGTGTCCCAAATTTATCTGCATGTAACATAAAGTTAAAAATGCTTACCTGACAGTGCTATTTTGAAATGACATTTTTTTCCCTTTTGCTATTACCCAATGAAGGCCATTTTCTGTATCCCTTATTATCATGATTTATGCTGGTTAATACTTAAAGTGAATAGTTTGCTTTTAAATTACAGAACATCCCTGAAGAGATTACAAAAAATACCTTCTCAAAATTATTCTAAGGTATACTTCCTAGTCACCTTTGCCCAGAGCCATTCTTGACAGAACATTACTAATGCTCATTTCTGCATTTTATTTTATTTTATTTATTTTATTTTTTCCCAGGGTTATTCAAATATTAGTTATTGTAAATCCTACTAATACATTGACTCTCAGGCTAATATTTTCCTTTAATTTTAGTATGATAAATAACTATTGGTAAATGACATTGAAAGGAATGTTAACATTTAAATACATTTTATTTCACATTAGCATTGTCCAATTTCTCATGTTTTAAATTTTTCTGCCTGGCTGCAGCCTAGAAGAAAATACATGCTGGAATAATTATATGAACAATTTAGATTTAAACATATTGAATAGCAGAAGAGATCATGCCCGCCCATTTGTATTTTTTCCCCCTTTCTCCATGCTAGTCTCGAAGATGAGTAATTTCTCTCCTTAGAAGCATACCTAATAGACAAAGCTCTAATGCTTCGAAGAGGGTGAGGGGAGGGAAGCGCTTTATTACAACTGTTCAGATCAATACACAAAAATCTCAGGATGATAGGATAATTAAAACATGCACAAAGTAATTCATCAACAGCATTTTCCTCCAAAACGCACTTGCCTTTGGAACTTGCTTTCTGATCCCTGATGTATTTACTTGCAGGGATTTGAGACAGCTCCCAGCCAGCATTTCCCATTTAGCTTACAGCCCTTGTTTTCATTCACAAACAAGAAATTGTGTTGGCCTTGTGATGCTTATGCTTCATGCTTTTTTTCATCCCTTCCCTGCTCTTTGTCTGGTGTGAGATGTTACCAAGCAGTGAAATTTACCTAAGAGCTAAGAAAAAGGAGAAAAAAAAAATCTGTGCTGTTTGACAAGTGAGAAGTTCAGCATCAGCTAAATCACTGATAATTTTATGCTGTTGGTTGTTACACTTGGAATGTTTGTAAGTGCTCACGTTAAAAAAAAAAAAAAAAAAAAAAAAAAAAAAAAAAAAAGAAATAAGCAGTCCTGCTGTAATGAATACATGGAAGGGTATTTGAAGCGTTCTGATGATTAAAAATAATATTTAAACTTATTTTGAGTTATCTAGAGGAATGTTTCTACTGTTCTCATTTCAGACTAGGGCTGTGAGGAACAGCATTAAAGCCACAGAGCACCACTTCCTGCACTCTGAGAGTCGACTGTTATGATAATTACTTTACTTGCATTCCTGTTTTGTTTCCCAGACCCCCAAATGTTTCTTTCCTAATGACAGAGTTCCAACTGCAGTACTTAAAGAAAACATAGTACTTCTTAGAATACATTCAAATCCATACTGATTCGTAAAAATTTTAAATGTAACTTGAGCTTGGCTGTTGTTACAGGTAAGAACTACGAATCCAAGCAACCGAGTTAGGTCTTCATCGAATTTGGTTCTACATTACTGTAGCAGGAAGGCTAGGAATGATTTATGCACTGAACAGACTCAAGTTCCTGCAGAAAATTTACCCATATTTCTTTGCTTACACAAAACACAGCTCTTCCCTCCTCCCCCCCCCCCCCCCTCATTATTTATCATTTGCCCTGTAAATGATACCCGCTAGCCAATTAAATCCTGGTTTTCCATTACTATTATTTGGTGTAATGTGCAGGGTGTCAGTTAAGGATGTACTAAATGTACTGATAAAATAACAGGTCCCCCACCCAGAACTTTACCAATCTCCATATCATACTGAATGCACAGGTAGATGTGAGGGGGTGGCACTGGTTTAGGAGGGTTAAGTAATGGTAAAACAAACAGTTTAGCAGAAAAGCAAGAGTCACTTGCCTAACCAAATACAGATGGGAGTGATTTGTAGGCGCAGGTAGAGGCAAGCTTTAAGGAGGGATTTAAAAGAGGATAAAGGTTAGCTTTACACGTTTGGCAGGGATGATTCTCCCCACACATGATGGGGGACTTCAGTACGACAGAATGAAGTTGTAGTTATTCTCACTTTGATTCTCCAGTTACTAAATAAATAAATCAGGTTACCAAAGTCAAAGGGAGCAGTATAACATTTCATTTCATCATGGCAGTCTACCCTTTCTCCAGTAATCTTTAAAATATCAATGCACTATTTTTGCCTTTCTCCCTGACTGACAGAGATTCTTGATGACAACCGCTGGTGACCAAGACTGCTCCTATCACCTTTCCCCAGCCTTAGCAAGGGCTTTAGAATGGGACCGAGTTTGTAATGCAGCTGTACTACTTCGTGTGAAGCTGGCCACTCGGTTTTAAGAAAAAAATCCAAGAAAACCAACACTTTAAAAACACCTTTCACCTGTGTATGTGTCTAATTTCATCTAAAATATAATTGTTTTGAGGAGAGCTCACATCCAGGAGACTTTGAGCCTAAGTGACTTATGCGAATAAGCTTCTGATTTTTCATAGATCTTGAGCTCCTAAGTCACTATATGTTTTTAAAAAGTATTTCTTGGAGCTTTTTTGCTTTTTTTTTTTTTTTTTTTTCTCTTTTCTCATAAAAGATGAAAATAAGCTACTAAAGATGAAATAAGCTACTTAACAAATTGATGAGAGAAACCAGACCGAGTAGTGTATTTCAGAATTGTGACATAAAGAAACTCCAACCCAAATAATACCTGACATTTCTTGAGTTTCTTAGCCTGAAAAATAACTCAGCTTGGTTTCCAGGTAAATGTCCAAAGTATTTGCACTTGGGATGAAAATAAGTATGAAAATTTCAGCTCAGAAACTAATTATTTCAAAGAGTCACTGAAAGTAAGTACTGCTTAAAATGAATATGCCATTTCCACTATCACATTAATAAGATCAGCTAATGAATAGAAGAATTATAGCAAAAATGAAAAAAAAAAGTTTGATGTAGTGAATGCAATATACGTTCTTCAGTAAGCAAGCTTTAAATGAAATACCATTTTTATTAGAAGATAATTCATTCTGGTAATAGAAACCCCAATTTTTGCTACCAAAAATAGCAACTTTGCTAACAGTCTTCTCCGAGCCTTGAAAGCAACAGCCCATTGCAGAAAATATATTTGTATTTCTGATATCTCTTAGTTCCTCCATGTAAAGAAGTGGTTATTGTAGTACTAGCTAACATTACGAAGTATGACACTATTATTATTGCCATTTTTAGATGGAATAACTGAGGCAGAAAGAAGTAAAGTGACCTTCCTAAGCAGCTCAGAGACACAACGAAGAAAATACCCCATGTCTGCTGAGTCTCAGCACACTATTCATTTGGCTACAGTCTCTTTTGCTGGCTGCTATTATGGATTACTTGAACTTAGCACTTGAAATTCTAGGATTTCAATAGGATAAATCCTACTTATCCTAAGATACATCTTATTTTTTGCTATCGCATTATTTGATATGTTTGTTCTTTTAAAAATAAGCAGCTTTAGAAGTTAGAACAAAAAAAATATACAAAATTTTGTATGTTGCAAAGAACAGGAACTGTATTATTCCATAAACATGAATTTTGTAGGGGGTGTTTTTTCCTTTTACATAGAATCCATTAAGACCTTTTGGTCAGACTGTCCTTTTCTCTGAATCTTTTTCTCTGTCATTGGTTATGAATGTGAACAGTCTGATTTATGGGTATAAGAAAAGTCATGCAGTGAAGAATCTCTGCTGGCATAGGCTCAGCATTCTCAACTGACTCACCTTCTCATAGTCAGTGAAAATAAACACTGAGCCAATTCATGAAGCTCTGTACTCCAGCGGGCTTCCTCTTAGCTGAGTAAGTACTAGCACAGGAGATCCTCTGAGCTGGAAGTAGCCCCCCCATGGCAATGTGGGAGCTGTACAGTCACTTAATTTCCCTGACATAGTGTGGTATGGGCTAACAGGTGGCACCAGTCCTGTAGACCTTCAGGGAATATTCCTGGTGCTGTAAGGATGGTCTTACAGCAGGATAATGCCTCTTCTCTATAAAGGCTGCACCTGACTCCGCATCTAGCCATGATGGTTAGGATGCTATATTTGCTCCAGTCCAATCAATATAATCAGCACAAGTTTATTACAGAAATGCTTTCGCATGGCATTGAGAGCTTGAAGCTTTAGTAAAAAGAAATTTGACAGAACACAAAATTAAACATTCTAAAGAGAGAGATGCTTGTTTCCTCACCTCCATGCTTGAACAATTCACAAATGGCTGACTGCCTTTCCACCCAGCTTACCAAAAATAATTTTACTGCAGACTGCGCTGAAGTATAAGCCATGTCACAAGATATTTCACTGAAAAAAATTGGACAAGGACCATATCCAACCCAAATCTAGTCTAATAAGAAAATAAAATCTAAAGTCTCCACAGAGCAGCTTGTTTTATGGCATTGCAAGTTCAGTATTATGGCATAAGAGATTAGGAACATGTAACCAAAAAGCTCAAAGTGATATTCACTTCTAACAGAAATACTATCTCAGATCTAGCTATGTAACATTGTCACCATTAGCCAACATATTAACTTCTCATTAATTCAATAAGTACTTGAGTAATACCTTTATAAAAAAATTCACACTGCAAATCACAGTTAACATGATTTCCCTGGAGTAAATTGGAAACAGTAACTAGGAGGACATTTATAACTCGTTTTACTTTGTATTCCCTCAGAAACATCTACAGATATTGACTTCCTGTGATAGCCAATCTCATAAGTTGAAGTTGGTATGCCCTCTTTAAAGGAGAGGTTGGATTCATTAACTTTGTGATGTAGTAGGATGCAGGGACAATCTAGGGTAGTGTAATTTAGTTTAAATATACATATCAGCTGTTCCTTAGTAATTAGCTGTGCATGTTCTCCAGAAAATGAAATTAGACTTATCCCATCTTCAAGATGGGTAAACTATCCCACATATGCTGCATTTACCATGAAGGGAGAACAAGCATATAAGCAATTATCACAGAGTGGCTATTAAATAGAAGTGTACAATATACTTTACTTTATGGAAAGTTGTGTGTCCATAGCCTGTTATGTGAATCTCCTAAAATGGACAAGATTGCACATAAGACTGAGCCTGTTTTGCTGGTATTGTCACCTCTGGTGTCTGGAATACAAGGTAAGTCATGAAGTGGTGGATAAAGTAAATGCATGTGGAAGGATTTCTCTCTCTCTCTCTCTCTTTTTTTTTTTTTTCATTAGTTTGATTCTTCAAATTCCAACTGACTTCATCAGGGCCATGATTTCACCTGCTAAGGATGAGTTTTCTGTTCTTGATCATATTTCTATTCACAGTATGGGTAGGTAATGATAAGCAAATGAGTTACTGTAGCTCAATATGAGATCATTTGTCAGCTAAGCCTCAGTAAGTGACTGGTAGCATGCTGCTGGTATGATGTCATTCCATTGCTAAATGAGTTTGCACAGAGCACTTCTTGGGGGATAAGTACAAGAGAAAAGCTGAGAAATGTACTGTCAAACCAAGCATCAGGTTTAGAAGACAAGTGATGGATGTGCATCTGTGTGGGGTGCTTTAAGTGTAGCTAATGACAAAGGATACTGGAGCCTCATTAAATCCAAAATTTTGTTTGGACTGAACTTTTAACAATGACAGTGAATTGTTACTCTCATTTTGGACTAGCAGACTTGAGCCCTAGTTCATCCTGCGTAGCTCGGAGAGTCACTCTCACCAGCAGCAAAAAACAATAAATACTTCCACGTGGTAAGTTGACCTGTGATCTGAATTGTCCTATGAAAGTGCCCCTTTCTATCCATGATGATTAAAAAAAAGGTAGCTATGCTCCTAATTTAAGTGCTCACTTAACTGCTTAATGCTAGATTGAATGTATGTGGAATAGAAAACCAAGAACAATGAACCAAAAATGTTAAGTCACATTTTGCAAGGTACTACATGGGCTAGTATGTGGAGCTTAATGTACAGCAGCAAAATTTTAATAATATTGTGTCAGTCTGGGAATGTCTTCTCATAAGAAAATAGTAAATAGAAAGGCATGAGCTCCCCCATGTCAGCAGTTTTCAGAGACAGACAGAAGATAAATGACAAAAGCAAGAAAGGTAAGAACTAATCCCCACTTTTCAGTATTGGACCACTGCAGTAAACTGTCCCTGGAGCTAAACATGAGTCCAGCACAGGCAGATAAATCAGGATCATTTCCATGAGGATTAGCCTGCAACCTAGAAGAAGAGCAATAGACGGGCAACAGATCATTTAAGTTAAACATCAGCTGAGCAGGAAGCACTGCATAGCAAAGAAGCCATGGACCTACGGCTGTAGGTGAGCAGCTCTGAGCCCAGCAATAACATCAACACATAAAGCAACAGCAAAGAAGCAACCATGCAGAGTTCATATACAGCATCTGAAAAGAATTACGACAGTACTAAAAGGACTAACTGTAACTACAAAATATCATTCAGAATACCCTGACAGTGCCAAGGTAAGACAGATTTGTGGAGATCCATGGCTACCTTCACACTGGACCACTTGATGAGAAGAAGTGTATGAAGAGTGCAGAGTTGCAGCATCACACCAACCAGCAATACAAAGACAATAGCAAAATAAAAGAAAAAAAGGAATATCAATAGAGAGAAATTAGAAGTGGGAGACCTAAGGTCATCACACCTGAGGTATTCTGACGCCTCAGAAGTTGCAGATTACATGGGTGTCATGTCTCTAGGTTTAACTATAAGGTAGTAATTTCTGGTCCTCTACTGAATGCTTATTAATGCAAAAGTCACAAGAGCTAGGAACTGTTGAAAAATAAAAAAGTAGTAATTCACTAGGATGAAAAGGAATAATCAGGGGTTGTAAGCAGAAAGAGTTTGGAGATGGCCCTAGGAAGTCATTCTGCATTACACATAGCACAAAGCTTAGCTGTTGCTGCTAAATCTCCGTAAATTGTTCTTCTGATACAGAGCCAGAGTAATTTGGGGAGCAGTTTGTGTATCAGCACATAGTACATGAAACAGCTATTAACTTTATTAATTCCCCAGCCTGGCCAGGGCTAAGCAATCTCCTACCACACCATGCAAGTGCTGCGTCATAATTCAGCCATCAGGAGGTGCTTACAGAGGCAGGAGCCGTCAGCAAGCACTGCTGCCTGGAGTCAAAGCATATCACCTCTGTGACACATCAGAGCATCAAAGGCTCATAAAGAGAGTGCCCCCAGGCCACTCCCAAATTCAGGTCTTCTGTGTGGCAGTACTGCTAAACCACTGAGACGGTTTTGCTTCAGCTGTCAGAACTGGGGTGTTTTGCTGTCTGTGTATAAAAACACAATTTTCAGGCTGTCTTAAATATATATATATACAGGGAAGGGAGGAAAGGAGTGCAAAATGATGCTTCCACCTCACATAGCAAATCTCTCAAACTAATCAGTCATAGGGGTGGCCAGGTGTCATTTCTGACATATTATTTATCATCTTGCTTGTTGTTTTATTTTATTTATTTATTTATTTATTTTCCTAGATAGATGCTGTTTTACTAATTAAAGAAAATGAAATTTCCAGTGTTTGGAATTCAGAGGTGGTCTCCTCTGTGAGCCAATCTCGCTGTTCTCCATGAACAATTTAAAAATAGATTTAATTTTTTTTTTTTTTTTAATTTGTATCGCTTTGTCTAGAGCACAAACACACATGGCTGTAATTTAGTGAACTCCAGTCTTCCTCTTGTGGCAAATTGATAGGATAATTTTATTATGAGTGGAACAATGACTACAGGGAGTGAGAGAGAATCTCAGAGAACTACACATAATTCGGTTGACTAAATGTAATACTTGCATTATATCAGTAGGTAATGAAAACAGTGCTGAACACTGGCAAAGCCTAAACCATTTCTGATTCCAGCTCCTGTCAAAAGGCCACCCCATAAATCATACCTGAATTTTATTTAATGTCAGGAGCCAGTAATCTGACAGAGTGCAATGAGGTGTTTGGATCAGAAGATGTATACCAAGTCATGTGTTCCATAGTCTCTGTAATCACAGGGTCATATAATCCATCTATGGATTTTAATAAGTATCTTATTATATTCCCTTTAGTGTTAATTATTTTACACATCACTTGTTTCTGATTTATTGACACTATTTTAACATCTTTATTACATAAAATTAGCAGTATAGCCAATCAGTATTAATTATACATGTGTAGCCTGTGGAGAGGTTCTGTTATTTCTTTTTCATGCCAAAATGTAAAAGATACAACAAGGTCAGCATCACATTAGACCATGATTATTTTTGTAATGCAGCCAGTCTCTGATAGTCTTATTAGTAACAACAAGGTCAATGAGCAGAGTTATTGATGACTTTTGATCAGGAATTTTCAACTGACTTTCTTTATTTTTCTGAACTGCTTTGTGCACCTAAAGAGGAGCCAAATCCAAAATGGTCTGGGCTTCATGCTGCTAGCTGTTTCTTATCTGTAAGGGAATGCATGAATATCCTGCAGGAATGGGATCTAAATACCTCACCATCATATGTGTAGAAATCAATAAAAATCAGTTATTTTGTTTAATGAAAAATGGTTTTCCAGGTTGAAAAAGCTATCATTTTGCATTGTTTTTTTCACCTCCGTATACTGTAAAGAAGTTTTAATTATAGCATGACTGTAAACATTATAAGGTAATAATAAAATTTTATAAAAGAGAAAATGTTAATCAAACCTATACCTCCTTAACTATCTGTCCTCTAATAAATAGAATAATACTTGTTTTGTTCTCCTAACTAAGGATGAAGGAATGCCGTGTGTTTCTTGGAGGAAGGTGAGACTGATCAGAGTTTATTATTTTGAACCCCCTGTCTCTTTCATTTTTCTCATGAGCACTTGCACAAATGATTTTTGCTTGCATGAATGTTTGTGGATAAATTAATTCCAAGCCTATCCACTTAGCAACAAATTCATGTTTTTTTGGGATGCAGTGAGTGGGTGGAATCATTTCTAATGGCTTGCTGCTTTACCTTGACTATTTGTGCTGACAGACTTGTATCTTTGCACCAAGCACCATGCCCCAGCAGCAGCAGAAGAGGCAGAGCAGGCAGTAGCTTTACCAGAAGTGCTCATTTCAGGACTTCCCTGCTGGATCAAGACTGTCAGGAGCACACATTCTTGTAACTCCCTATCTTATTACACTGCTGTCTTGCTCGTTAACATGCTGATAATGTATGAAGGCAAGTACAAATAGAGGACTGTTTTAGAAAACAGCAAGAAGTTCAAGTTCCCTATATTGACCTTTTCCCACACAGCCAGGGTGGAGGCTTAAGGAGTCTCTAAGTGCAACCATCCAAGAGAAGAATAAACAAATATCCCCATAACATAGTTACTTGGTGTATGTGAAAATAACACTGATGATATGTCATAGACAATAGAAAACTGTCAAATAAGATAGAAGATAAAAGGCACTGCTGAATCAAAGCCATGTTGGCTTTGCAATGGGAGGGCTGAGCTCCAAAAGAAACAGGTATGAATATCACTGTGGTGCTTGGTGCTCAAACTTCACAGAGACCTCTGGGATAATTGTAACCAAGACACAAAGAAGAAGTCTCCTTCAACTTTCTGACTTGTTTGAGCACAGGACCCATCCCCTCCTTTGTTCTTTTATAGACCCATGTGCTAGATCTAGGTATTCCTATGATGCCTGAATGTCCTGCATTTCCTTAATTAAAAAAAAAAAAAAAAAAAGTACATATGGAGTTACTGTTCCCCAAATATGATGGAATTTATGCAATCCCATCTTGGCCCATGTCAGATTTTTATACTATGTATTCTAACAGTGATATTTTAGGGAAAGACCTGATTCAAGAGAGCTGGGGAAAAAAAGAAAATAAAATTCTCCCTGCTTTTGCCAACTTGCCTCTTCCTAATTCAGTCAGTTGTTCCCACACTGTCCACAAAAGAATAAAAACTTGCTAACATCCTTCCTTTTGTTAGCAAAACTTTTGTACAGCTACTTTCATGTAGACAACGATCAGAAATCAGACCATGTGGGTTAGGTGACCAATACAAAAATGGAAAAAGTGAATAATGAATGCATGCAGGGAACTGATTTTGCAAGCAATCCCAGGATAAGATTTATTTACACAAAACACTCACCGAGTAATCAACAAATTCATGAAAAGGAAAAAGCCTAACCCTGGCTGAATAAACTGCTCATTAAGAAGAGATTTCTTCACTCTACCCCTAACCATGTGTTTCCATTATTTACAACCTCCTGGGCAAAAATGAAACAAGATTGTGAAATAATTGACCCTGCATGGTCAAATTGCTAGTGCATACTAAGAGGGGAAGGTGGGACTGTGGCAGGGTTTGGTCCTTCACAACAAAAATCCCACCTGTTTAATCTGGGATTTGAGAATGGTGAAAAGCTGAAAAGTGACATGGTCAATGATGTTGCTCACACCTCTCTTTCCTGACTCAAGAGAGTAACTGAATCTTTTGGCAAGCACCTACAGTTTATGCTTTTTCTGAAACATATGCCATTTCCTTTTACAAGTACCAAACTGAAGCTGCCATGCTGATTTTCACATTTTATTTTTCACCTGGGAATTTCCACCAAATTTGGATTCTGCCTTCCTGAAGTAAAAGGCTAATGCTACCTCACACCAGCACCACTCCCTCACTAATTACTGTTACAATTTTTTACTTATCAGTGCTTTTCAAGGAAGTTCACAACTCAAGAGGTCAACTTTAAACAGACTGAAACATCAGTTTAGAGTGACTAATATCAAAGATAAGATATGTCTGGAAACACATGGAAAATGTAATATCTCTCCCATGTTTACTTTGCAAGGTATAAAAAGAGAAATAAAACCAGCTTGCATTTCCAACCAAACACTAGAACAGTGTCGATCTTGGACAAGGGCTGGGACACAGCAGCAAGTCTGAACTGAATGAGTAGTCAGCAACAATGATTATGAGTCACATACAAAGAACAGAATATGTTTTCTGCTATAATCACAATAAAACAATGAAGCAGGAAATGGAACTTGAAGCAAGCACAGCAAAAGTGTTCTTAAACAGAGATTTTAAATCAGTGCATTCCCTATGTTCTCTGTTAATAATTTTATGTATTTTCATTGCAAAGGAGTAAATCTGGAATTGTTCACACTGAAAAGAAGATATATTTCTCTCTTCACTGGTAATCTGTGAGATCTCCTGCAACAGAACTGGAACTGTGATTAGGAAATCCCCTCCTGCTGTGCAAACTCTCTCATTCTGACATTTTTCTATTTCCAAAGCTCTCCAAACCATATGAACCTGGAGAAAATATAATTAAAATAAATCTGAAAAACTTACATTATCTTTGCATTTATGAACTGTGAACTATTCGTATTACCAATAAGATCCCACTCCTTTGTGGGGTGCCAGGTAAGTATTGTGAGACCCTTTCTCCTGCAAAGGGGAAAACTATGGGAGAGGAATTAACTCAGAGAGCAGTGCCTGAATCTTACATGTTCTGAATCTCAAGGATAAACCAAGCAGAGCTGTTAGATTGTATCATATTGGGAGAAGTAAAAAAGCTTAGCTTTTTTTTTTGGAAATTCCTCAGTGAAGAATCTAGTCTGTCACAAACACAAATACCCATCTTCTAGGCACTGCTTTGCTTCCTTGGAAATCTCCATGGGAAAACTCCCCCAGAAGTGTGAGGCAGCGATGCAGCCCTGGGACTGGAATTCCTCACCCGGTTCTTTACCCTGCAGTTTGGCACCATCCTGGCTAACACAAATGAACCTTCAAATATAGAGAGTAGACTATTAGCAACTTTCAGACAGTTTCTTTTCCACCCCGTGCCTTTTGGATGAGCAGTAAAGGCTTGGCAAACATCTTCTTAAGTGAGTCCAGGGAGGCTTATTGCTGTCACTAGGGAACAAGTCTCTGGTGAGTCATTGCCTGCAGTGCTAGCCCAAGAGAAAGGCTACCTTTTAGATGAATCAAAGTGCAGAAAAGAAAATTAATGGTGGGGGAGGGTAGAAGATGTTTCCAACACGTGAAATCTAATGGAAAATATACTGTGCTAACACTATGCTTCCCAATTACAAAATAATTTCTGTAGGTTCGGTTGCATGTAAAGGATAAACCTGCCAAACAGAAGAGAACTGTGCAAATATGGTCTCTATTACAAATAGTTCCATGCTGAAGTGCAGAAAGAGGGACCTGTGCCCAGTACATGATTTGTAGACAGTAGGATTTATTATCCTTTCTCCTGATGGGTGGGAAAAGGATAATGAAAGTCCCAATTACCAAGAGGAATGGAAAGCTTCATTGTACATCCAAATGGGACAATTCAGTAATCTGTGATTTCTGTATTGGAGTTGTAGTACATGTGCTGGGGATGACCACATTTCTCCCCCACCAATTAATACGGCTACCTGACTATTTTTGTGCAAGCTTATTTGAATTACACAAACTTGTTACATTGCTTTATTGTTCTTCATTAAATGCAATCGGGAATAAGAATCAGATATGACAACACTTCAAAGAAATGTATATCCCATGGTAATGTAGTGGAGATCCTTATTTCAGGTTCCCTTCACACATTAAAATGATGAGGTGCAAAAGAGATAGTACAATTGAACATAAGGGGTTTCTATTAAATCTCTCCTCTGAGTTGGCAGTCCTTTCCTTTCCCCTTTCATCCCTGCTTCTTTTCTTTTGAGAATTTTTGCATAGTGTCAGAGCACATCTAAATTTCTGGAAACAGCATGGCTTTGGGCAGGGGTTACTCTTTCCAGAAATGCTCATCTGACACAGCAGGGGACAGAAACAGAATGGCTAAGGTGTTATCAAAATTGTAATTTTAGCGTCAAAATGGGCATTTCACCAACCTGTTCCAACACTTCTAAACAGAGAAAGCTGGCAATACCGCCTCTCTTTCCAAACATAAGTGGTACAGCTGCATACTCAGCACTGATACATCCAGCTTCCTCCCACACCCCTAATTCCAGACACAGACTTTTTTTTTAACTTGCACCAGCACTAATCAGGAATACTGTGCTAAAGCCAATGATGTTTCACCAGCAAAAGCAAAACTGCAAGTAAGTGGAAAATCAAGTCTTTTTGAAATTCATTCATCTTACTGTACAATCTTTCTGGTTCAACCTGAAGAACATGATTTTTAAAAGGGCCTCAACCTGGCCTCCTTTCCTAGAGGTGCAATTTTGCATCTGCCATCAGTTAAAACCACAATTAATTACAGTCATAAACCTTGCCAATTACACATCCAAAAGTCTGATTAGTGAAGCTGTTGGGTAGTTAGGTAACCACATATAAGACTAGTATTTAAACTGAACTTTGAGCATGGATACAAATGTTAGTATTGAAAATTGAATGCCACTTCCATTTTCTATACTTTATGCTTCTCTCTCACTCTTTTTTTTTTTTTTTTTTAATTTCAATTTTCTGCAAGAAATGATGTTGTGACTTTGATGCTTGTGAAGAAAACTATTAGCTAAATTATATCTAGCTGGAGACAGGACTAGCTAGATACACTTCTTGGAATAAATTTGGCTTTATTTGTTAATACCTATATCGATAATGTTTCCACAATGGCTAATCCAAAATTTCATGGTTGGGAGGCAAGCAGTAATAAATGAAATTTTCCCTTAAGGCTAACTGAACTACAAATCCATGGCTTTACTTTACACTTTCACTAGCCACTGATTTGCCAAGAAAAGGATTGTGAGGTACTACTACATGAAGTAATTTGAAAGTAGAACTACAGTATAAATAATTCACTTTTTGGAGAGATAGTGGGGGCAGCTCAGCTTGTGTTTAGTGGGTGGATCCAGAAGTTCTATTACTGACAGTGGAGACTGCATCAGCTAAATCCATCTTCTGAAACAAAATGTTTCTTCTTTAGACATGGTGACACTATGTAGAAATAGTGTATTCATACAACAGCTTTTTATATTACATTTATAAACATAAGAAACTGCTGACTAGAAAAAGGCAATATGGTTCAGCAAGCCTTTTCTCTTTCAGTGTATTTCATCCTCACCTCCCTGTTTTATCACTATATCCTTCAGTCCTTTCTCTCCTGAGATAAAAATGTACAGCTGTCTCTTAAGCTCATTTAGATTACTTGCTTTGCTGGCCAATTATTCCATATGTCTACTACTGTTTCAGGAAGAATTATTTTACTCAATTCCCAGTTTACTCCTGATTTTCTAGCTTCGCGATGTGTTTCCAAGGTCTTGGACTCCTGATATTAACCAAGTACTTGTTCATCTCTTGCATTGTTAAAAAATACATAGGAAATGTTAGTATCCTTAGAAATCATTATTAGGTCAGTAGAATCATAGAATGGTTTGGATTGGAAGGGACCTTAAAGACCATCCAGTTCCAATGCCCCTGCTATGGGCTGGGACACCTTTTACTAGACTAGGTTGCTCAAGGCACCGTCTAACCTGGCCTTGAACACTTCCAGGGATGGGGCATCCACAGCTTCTCTGGGTGACCTGTTCCAGTGCCTCACCACCCTCATAGGAGAGAATTCTTCCAAATATCTAATCTATCTATCCTCTTTTAGTTTAAAGTAGTCAACATTTCTACAAACAGAAGTAGAGCAAGCCTAAATTCAGAACATCAGCTTCTTTTTCTTCTTGAGCTTATAGTCTGTTCTTTTATTTAGTCTCTGTAGTCTCTCACTCCACAGAGGTGGCTATTGACTCCCTGAGGCAGGGACCTTCACAGAAACTAGTGGGTTCACCTCAGTGGCACCTACCATTGTTTTCTTTGCCAGTGAAAATAAACTTATCCTTTCTGGATTTTTCTCAGAAACATTTTATTGTAGGGGAAATATCAAAGTTGAAATACAAGAGAAAATACAACCTTTCTCGACAGTGACACCCAGATCACTTCTCACTTTGTTACTTCTCACTTCTCCCTTTGTTACGGCAGATACCTGTATGGTATCTGCTATCTGCTGTACCTGTATGGTATCAACTGCAAATACCATCTGATGTTGCAACAGCAGCTGAGATTACTCATTTAAGTTGCAAGCATTCTTAACTTCCCCAGCAAAGGAAGGGTTCCTTGGGCTTGCTGAAAATGGGGAAGACACATTCCCGCTCCTGGTAAGAAGGGACAATGTTTTCCTTAGAAGCTTATCTTTCATCAAAGAGTGACACCTACATATAACTTTGGGTGGAATTTTGTTACCAAGCGCTGCGAACCAAACTGCATGGTTCAGTTCATGAACCTTTCATAAGCTAAACCCTGCAGCGTTTACATAGCATTACCAGACACATAATTAAAAAAAAAAAAAATAGTTGCTGCAACTGAAAGTCTACAAAAAAATAGCATCTCATTAAGAAGGTGCCCAAGGGCTGGAGTCTGGGGTTTGGGTTTGGCTCTGGCACTTTTCCCCCAAAATCAACAGGCCTCCACCCTGTCTCAAGATTTAATTCTGGGTCTTGGTGACTGATCTAAGTACTCTTGGGGCTTCCTCATGAAACACATGGGGCTGATCTCTTCCTCATCTACATGATAAATATGAGGAGTAACAGTGGTTGGGAAATCGCCATCATAAATGGATATTTTTTGCATTTTTAGTTTGTGGATTCTTAAATTTATGGAGCACATTTTCATAATTTTCTGCCTAGCACACTTTAATCTGCTTACACAAGACTTGCTTTTTTAGTTATCTCCTGCAGATTTGCTTGATGAAAAGTCCTTTACAAGGGCTGTTCATAATACATTGGCAATTACTTTGTTATAAAAATGAAAATCTCAAGGAATTTTAGGGAAAATTCATCAAAAATATTCTGGAAAAATATTTTTATGTTTTCCAGTCAGGAGCAATCCAGAAGAAACCATCTGCTGCTTATCGTAAGCAAAACCTTCATATTTATCAGTTGCTTTTTGGAAAGATCAATAATATTCTAAGCAAGTGATGATTAAATCTCTAAAAAAGGGTTTGCAACCTTTCTGATTTTCAAAGTCTTAAAACATTTCTGTTGAAGATGTGTAGTGAATTTAAGCAACTAAATGAAGTAGTCTTGGATTTTAGTCCATTTTTGGACCACTAAGGAATAATACAGAGATTCCCAGATGGCACAATACAGGTTGAAAACTACTGATCTACAGATATCATTCAGATAATAATAATAACGTTTTAATATTCAGCTAAACTTGAATACTGAAACTTGAATACAAATGGCAGTATAAGACCAAAAAAGACATGAACACCTTCTTTATTTGAAATTTGTCCTGTATCTAGATGGAGTGAATACTGATAGAAAAGCCCATAGACAAATGTAAAATAGTTTGAAAGATGAAGCTCAAACAAGTAATGACTTTGCAGAGAAATACAAAGAAAGAGAGATGTAAAAAAGATATCTGAGCTTCTTCAATTTCAAATAAGGTTAATTGGGAACCAGATAAAAGTTTCTAATGCATACTTCTAATTTTTTCTTCTATTTATCATTATTTTTCTGTAGGACCATGTTAATCAAAGTATTGCATTTCTATCTCCAAAACAGTTATTCCTTTCAAAATGTTTATTTACTAAAACCAAACGTGTAGTCACTGTTCCCTAAAAGCAGAGAACTAGTTAGTGAATTAAGCTTTTATTTTTCCTAAAGTTTAGTTTTCAGTTCCCTAAAAACCTAAAGTGTAGGGCTTTTTACCTGCTGTCAAACAGTCTGCCTATCCCCATCTCCCTTGCCCCTCTCCACCTTCCCCCCAAATGAATAAAAATAATTCTCTCTCTTCTCATTAAAACCAGCTATTCTTCCTTAAATTTTACCTGGCCATGGAAATGGCTAAGTCTGAATTTCAAAGTCACATTATATATGTGACTCTGAATTCTAGACAGAATTCTACTCTGAAGGGTCTACATAGC
The DNA here is from genome assembly GCF_964035555.1 of Netta rufina. NCBI lineage: Eukaryota > Metazoa > Chordata > Aves > Anseriformes > Anatidae > Netta > Netta rufina. Next base: position 25,182,989 of record NC_140128.1, read on the forward strand.
AAGTTACAGCATTAAGAGTAGGCACACTACACCATACTGGCAATCTGGAAAAATGCCTAATCCTTCCACAAGTATTTTCTTTCTCCTTTACAGCTTTTACCTTCTCTCTCTCACCACAATCTAACAGGGTGCTCAAGCATGCTGCCAACTTCAAGCAC